>NC_090744.1:88524189-88536689 GCF_036898095.1 Palaemon carinicauda | reverse complement strand
TTGCCATAATACGCTCCTTAGAGGTCTCGAAGGACTTAAGGAGATCTTGGAGATCTTTATTATTGGACAGATACAAGCCTCTATGTCTGAACACAGACGCCAACATGCTCCTGTAGCCCTTAATAGTGGGCGCTGAAAGGGAGCGAACATTTCTCAGATGTAGGAGAAAGTCTGCAATTTGGGCTACAGAGGTACTGGAAGAGGAAATGGATGATGACTTGCACCAGTCTCTAAAGACTTCCCACTTCGACTGGTAGACCTTGATGGTAGATGCTCTCCTAGCTCTCGCAATCGCTCTGGCTGCCTCCTTCGAAAATCCTCGAGCTCTTGAGAGTCTTTCGATAGTCTGAAGGCAGTCAGACGAAGCGCGGGGAGGCTTTGATGAAGACTCCTTACGTGGGGCTGCCGTAAGAGATCCATCCTTAAAGGTAGACTCCTTGGAACGTCTACCAGCCATTGAAGTACCTCTGTGAACCACTCTCTCGTGGGCCAGAGTGGAGCAACCAATGTCAACCTGGTCCCTTCGTGAGAGGTGAACTTCTGCAGCACCTTGTCTAGGATCTTGAAAGGTGGAAAGGCATAAACGTCCAGGTGAGACCAGTCCAGCAGGAAAGCGTCTATGTGGGCTGCCTCTGGATCTGGAACTGGAAAACAGTAAGTCGAGAGCCTCTTTGTCAGAGAGAGTCGCAAAAAGATCTATGGTGGGTTGACCCCATGTCATCCATAGCTTCTCGCACACAGTCTTATGCAACGTCCACTCCATGGAGATGACTTGTCCTCTTCTGCTGAGGCCGTCCGCCAAGACATTCATTTCCTTGCACAAATCTCGCCAAAGGAGAGATGTTACTGCCTTAAATGGAGTTCCTTCTGATCCGTGGATCAAAGACCCGAGCCTTCCAGACTGTCCAGTGGAGCTCCCTAACCCAAAACCGTTGCATCTGAAAACAACACATGGTTTGGGTTCTTGATCGCAAGAGAAAGACCTTCTCAAAGTCTGATGTTGCTGTCCCACCAAGTCAGACATGTCTAGACTGAGTTGGAGATTGGGAAAGAGATACTCACTAAGCCCTTCTCCTTGTTCCAATGTTTTAGGTGAAATCGGAAAGGGCATAGGTTGAGTCTCCCCAGAGAGATAACTACTCCAGCGATGAAAGAGTTCCCACGAGGCTAGTTCAAACTCTTACAGAGCAACTGTTTTTCTCTTGCAAGTGAAGGACTTTTAACAGAGCTTGTTCCATTCTTGCGGGAGACAAAAAGGGCCGAAAAATCAGACACTGTATCTCCATTCCCAAAAAAAGAATAGTCTGGGATGGGGTACTGTAAGTTACGACTTCTCTACGTTCACTATGAGACCTAGCTCCTTGGTTAGGTCTAATGTCCATTAGAGGCTCTCCAGACAGCGATATAATGACGACGCCCTGATCAGCCAGTCGTCAAAATAAAGGGAGGCTCTGAATCCTCAAACAATGTAGAAAGCTTGCTACATTTTGCAAGGGCCTTGTAAAAACAAGAGGAGCAGGAATGAGATCGGAGTACAGTGCTCGACAGTGGTACATTACTTTCCCGTCCACAAACCTCAGATGTAGTTGAAAGTTTGGATGAATCGGGATGTGGAAGTATGCATCCTGAAGGTCGAGAGAGACCATCCAGTCGCCTTCCCTTAATGCTGTCAAGACAGCTTTGGTAGTCTTCATCGTGAAGTTTGTCTTGACAATGAACACATTGAGCGCACTTACATCTTAAGTACTCCTGCAGTGAACGTGGCTGCCAGATCATTGGAGCCATCCCTGATAGTCTTGTTCCTGCAGAGAACGTGGCTGTCAGATCATTGGAGCCATCCCTGATAGCCTTGTTCATGCATGACAATTGTACAGCAAAACTTCAAACGCTCGAAAAACTCCTAACAGGAGATGGTCTAGCTCTGAAGCCGACCATAAAATCTTGGAGCGTCTCATGGCCAGGCGCCGGGGAGAGTCTATGAGGCTTGAGAAGTCTCTCTGGGCAGAGGCAGGAACTCCCAAGCCGAGAACTTCTCCCGTGTCATACCAGACGCTCGCTCTATAAGCATGCTCAGAGTCTGATCTCTCATTAAACGAGGAAGAGTTTTCTACTGATTCTTCTGATGTCTCATCAGATAATGGCTCTTCCATTTTAATACATTCATCTGATATACTTAGTGACGAATCTCTGGAAGAAGTAGATGATCTATCTGATGAGTTTTCGGATAGTGACGATGACAACGACGACGAAGCCAGTGAGACCTCCAAGGGACCAAATGATGAAGTTCATGAGCGAAGGAAAGTCAGGTGCGACTACCAGTGTCTCAGCTTGAGTTCTGAAAATATCCGTGTCATAGTAGAGACTCTCTGTGAGGACGTAGCTGAGAATATGGCTCAGCAACAACACAAAGCTGAATGCCAAGAGAATTACCAAAAATTCAATGGAAAATCTCCTAACTCGCCGTCGTCTAGTAACGTCACATCCCCATCTTCATCTAGTGAATCAGAAGTTAAGGTTGCTGCTAAGGAATCATCGTCTGGTTCTCCATAGTCATTCTTTAGGGATTTTAAAAGGGAATAATTTTTATATATCTGCATAAATTGTTTTGTTTGTTAATATAAATATACTATATATTATTTTTAGAGGAATTCATCTTTGAACTGTAAAGGAGAGAGTATCGGCTCCCCAACAGAGGTGGTCTTTCAGCATTTTACACGGCTTGATTATCCGAAGATATTTGTTCCTGATCCTGCAGCTACCATTGAATTTGAGAGGCTCCTGCTCATGAATTTTAGCCTTACTTATAAGCATTGCTGTTGCTTTTGTGCTGCTGCTTGCCACTGCTGCTGGCTGTTGCCGTGTGTTAGACCACCTGGAGTCGTGAGGAGGCCTTCTAGTGACGAAGAACGGTAAGCGAACCGTATATGCTCTTCCCTCGCCTGCTTACATAATATAGACAATTTACGTTGCCCTGGTGATCCCCTCGGTGCAAGAACACCCCTAGTGATCCGGAACTAGGACAATCGCTATTGATGTGTTATACTAATCTATGGTTACGAATTCGGTGTGGTCTTTGAGAAAATATGCAAGAATTCTTCAGCTATTTCTTTGTTACCTCTTCAGTGTAGCATTATCGTCAATTTAGGACATATTATTATCATAAGGTGTATTATAAAAATAATTATTGTGGAATTGCTTAGCTTTAAGGTTTACTTCACTCTGCAACTCTTAACTGTTGTATGCTAGGGAAAGTGTGTATTTTTCTGCCTCCTACACCTTTTTTTTCTCTTCGACTGAGGTATAAAAGTCAGGTAGGCGTGTGAAGGTTCGAGTGTTATTATTGTAAAGTAGCGTATGTGTTTTTCCAGTTCCTAAGAAAGCTTTTCGAGGACTACTTTTTGGAATTTAAGACTATTTTTTGTCAATTAAATTTTTTTGTTAAATTTGTGTTTTTAGTATCCCTCTTTGAGAGTTATTTTGCTTTGTGAATTTTGTGTCGCTGCTGGTTCTTGCCTGGTATTTTGGCATTGATTTAGTCTGGAAAAAAATCCTGGATGAATATAATCAATCCAGGTTATTGGATAAAGTTTGATAACTAGCTTTGGAAATTGTCGATCAAGCAGTTTCTTTCCGAGTTTTATCTCAGAGAGCGATTTTTCTAGTTGCTCTGGCTTCTGGTGCTCTGATTAATGGAGTTATGGCTCTCTCTAGAGATGAGGGTCACATAGAATTTACAGATAATAGTGAAGTTAATTTATACCCTGATCCTACCTTTTTGGCTAAGATAAGCTACCATCTAAACATTGGGGACCATGAAAAAGAGTTCCCCTCGAAAGTGATCTCACCCCCTGTCCAGTACAGTGCTTAAAGACATATCTGGACAGGACAAAGAAGGTTAAAATGGGCCAATTCTTTAGAGGTGAGACGGTCAGTTCAGAGTTGTCTTTGAAACAACTGAGAGCAAAATTGGCTTATTTCCTTTGAAGAGCAGACCCCACTAGCATGCCGTTGGGTCATGAACCTAGGAAAGTGGAATCATCTCTGAATTCCTTTCAGTACATGTCATTCGAAGCTTTACAAGCTTATCCTGGTTGGAAGTCCACCAGGGTTTTCTTCAAGCATTATATGAAGCAATTGGATGAAGTTTGTCATTTTGTGGTGGCAGCAGGTAATGTTATAAAACCTGCTGCAACGACGTAGCCCTCAAGTGCGTCCTTGGGCATTCTTCCAGCTTATTTTCTTTAATAAGTAAACTGATGGTTTTTGCTTCATGATCTACATTAAACAATTTAAAATGTTCTAAAATTCAGGATTCAATTTGGTTTCTCTGAATTTTATAAGTGTACCTACACGAGCATACTACTCCTATTTCAGAACCGAGTTTAATAAAATTAAGTTTCTTTGGTTGGGTTTGACACTGTATTTTGCATTTAGCCATATATGGCAATATTCTTTATCTTAAAATCTCCTTCTTCAGGAGTTCGGGGATATATCATCTTGTCTCCCCTCATGATTACCTAGGTAAAGTATTTTATCGGGAATATATTTTGGGGTACAAAGGTAGATTTCAATGCTGTTCATATATACTGTATTAAAATTTGCTCTAATAGATGGACTAATGAAAATGATATAATGTTGAATAATTTTATTGCTAGACTTAATTCCAAGTAGAATTAAACTTAGCATACTATAGTCAATTTCTACTAATGCTGCACATTAAGAATCTATTTAACGATGAGTATTAGTTCTTCAGTGATTACTCACTACGCTCATGATATTGGTAATATGTGTTCTTCATAACTGATACAGGGAGTGTTCTTCACCACAGGCATGGTGGATAGAAGGTCATAGATCCTTCCTCTTAAAACACTACCATATTTACCAAAATCAAGTTCATTTTGGATTCTTTTTAAGGTAGAAATTTATGATTATACTTTATCATATAAGTGGTGAGCCCCCATTTATGGCAGGTTATTTCCATGGAGAAGCCTCACACCGAGTATAAATAATTCTCTGGTACACTTCCCTCTGTACGACATGGCTCGAGCCTAAAAAACCAAATCTATTTTTGGGTGATATAGCCATGTCGTCCTGATGGAAGGTTCCTAATAGTAGCTTCCAAACACTGTAAAAAGTTCAAGGTACAAAAAGGGTATAACGATGGAGCTGAGGTTTATATACATGTAAAACACCCCAAGGCTCAAAAATACCCCTCTACATCAGGAGGCAGGGTATTTTTTGTGAATAATATACCCTCTATTGTACTTTGTCTCAAAATGGGCTTGGTAAGTTTATGTGATCATGTCATGAAATGAACTTTTACTCTCTATTAAATTACCACATTGTTACACTGATAGTCTAATGCACCAAAAAAGTTACTAACAACATATTGGTTTTGAGTTATGGATAGTTGTTTTGAAGCAAGTTCCTACTACAAAATGCAGTATTTGGCAATTTGTATTGTTGCCACGAGTCCCTTGATTACACAACCGCAGTTATTATACATCCATACACACACACACACACACATATATATATATATATATATATATATATATATATATATATGTGTGTGTGTGTGTGTGTGTGTGTGTGTGTATGTGTGTATTACACAGACATACGCATGTGGCAGTGTAATATGTTCGTTGTTCCGTTATTGGGCACTTTGCTGCGTGCCTCGTCTCGAGACTCTTCGAGAGCCCGGGAATTTGGCGGGAAATATCATTGGTGTCTGGACTCTGATGTGCTGTGCACTGAAGATAAATTGCTGTAAGCTGGTTTAATTGTAGCCTCCAATTATCGTTATCAGGAATATAATATCTACACTGCATTTCATCTGTTAAATGCTGACCAAGGTAAGAACACTAACTGTCCATCTATGCAAGCATAAACAGTGGTCCCCAACATGTATATATACCGCCAACTCTGACTTGAAAGAAAAACACCGGGTAGGTGCTTAGGTTGGGGTGAATAAAAAAAAAAGCAGTTTACCATACGAATAAGCGGCTATGTACATCTCTGTTGCATGTCATAACTATGGTGAAAGAACCACAACTATTCGAGAGTAACACTCTTACATTATTTTATCTCGTTTTTACACTGATTCTAAATAGCATATACCTACGTGTGGTGCGGTTTGCACTGAAAGATAGTTAAAACAGAGACGAAGTCTTTTGACATACTACTCGTCAGTAGACTTTAGTAACGAAGTATAAGTACTATTTTAGTTATAATAATTCAATTAATCTTTTATATATATATATATATATATATATATATATATATAATCTTTTATATATATATATATATATATATATATATATATATATATAATATATATATATATAATTATATATGAAATTGCTCTTGGTGAATGTATTGCGCATACGACATAATATGGAGAGGGGAATAGAATCTTACAGGTCAACCAAGGCGCAGCTTTCGCTCTGATAGCCGTTATTAATGTGACGTTACTAGGCACGACAACTGAAACATGTGTCCTCTCTCTCTCTCGCATTCTTTCTCTCCTCTGTCTCTCTCTGACTGCTTATCCATAATCTCATTTAATTATACTGTTATTATTAATATTATTATTATTATTATTATTATTATACTTTTGATATTATATAAAATAACAACAACAACAACAGCCACCACCAACAACAATAATAATAATAATATCAGGAGTATAATAATAATAATAATAATATTGCTATGATTATTATTATTCTTTTACTCTTGAGACGCCTTTTGGCCTTCGTTCCTTACCTTACACTCAATGAAAGTGACAACTGTTAAAATAATAAAGTTTTAGTTACATAAGAATAATAATACTCATCTGCAAATTTTGCTTTTTCCAAAATTTTTGGTTTTCCCGCTAAATTGTAAAAAAATAATATTGTCCATTTCTATGATTATTAACAATTCTCAGCTACTCAATTTACTGTTTATTTATTCTTTTATTTATATTTTTTTTTTATCATTTTACTCCTGTTCAGATGAATTAGAATAATCCTGTTCCATTTCATCATCAGCAAAATAATATCTTTCTGTATTTTCTTCATAATCATCTTCCCAAAAAGAGCTAGCAAGATCTTTGTATTTGCAATGGAAGAATTTAGTGTTACCTTGAAGCTGTCACTAGGATCAGATTCTGTATTTTGATCATTAATAATAGTACCATCAGGATTCTGTCCGTCTTACTCACTATCATCATCATAACACACTCCATTGTTTCGGTTTCCAACGGTTTCACAGGAAGTTCATCTGATTCACTTGTATGTGAATAGTGAATAGTGAATAATGGTAATAGAGTATTTAGTTCTGGAAACGCGTGAATAAACATCTTCACGATCACTGTTATCAGTACTGTCATTTTGCTCGGAATCTAATTCAGATACTACCGGGTTTTCTATGGCTTCACAATAGGTCTCGTCTGAATCTGTGAATCTCTGACCCTCGGGTAGATTTGCACAATCGGTGCAGTCTATTTCACTGAAATTTTCCTCACAGGAATCACGATTTCCCCAAATTAATGTCAGTTTTAGTATTTTCCTGAGTTTCAAAAATTTCATCAGATTCAGAAACCCTTATTGTTTGTTCTAAAGTGTTACAATCCAATTCATTTTCCAAGGTGTTACAATCACATTCATTTTCTGAGTCGGTAAAACGTTGGTCTTTCATCTGACAGTGACATTATCAACTTGGAATCCAAGAACAAACTGAGGAAGGAGGTCCAATGAATACTAACTTACAAAGTTCCAAGCATCAGGCAATGATTAAGAAATCACTGGCGTCAGTGTTTGCTTACAATCTACTCGTAATCGTAATGTTATTAATATTTAGCTAAATACGTTGTTTATGTTTTTTTTTCTCCCAGACAGCTTGACACACCACACATACGCGCACTCTCTCTCTCTCTCTCTCTCTCTCTCTCTCTCTCTCTCTCTCTCTCTCTCTCTCTCTCCCGTAATAATTAACACACACACACGCTCTCTCTCTCTCTCTCTCTCTCTCTCTCTCTCTCTCTCTCTCTCTCTCTCTCTCTCTCTTTCTGTAATAAGTACTAATGATAATTTCTTACTTTTTTTCCCCGGTGTTAGTAATAATTATTTTTAGACTATCACAGCCTGAATGCAAACCTAATGGTGATGTCTGACAATTTTTATTCGTAACATTGAAGTAGGAAATAATGTAAGTATGGTAATTTTGACTTTTAAAAGAATGCAGAAATAATGGAGAGGAGTAACTTAAAATTTAATCAAGGCAGCATTTCAGATAATAAGAAACATACATACAACATTGCTATACTGCCATACGTAAAAATTATGATAAAAAGTGTTATAGGTCACATGAATCTCAATGCAAAAAACCACAATAATAAAAATATAATAATAATATAAGGAGTAGAATTATAATAATAGTAATAATAGGTTGCATTTATTCTAGCGATACACACTTCATACATCCTCTAAGAATGACACAAATAGATTATTGGAATTTTTTTCATCACCTTCCAGCAAAAGTGATCAAGATGAGACTGGAACAGCTGACGACCAACACCTCGCATTCTCTTCAGAATCATCGTTTTAGCTTCCTGATTAAGGAGCTCTATTTGCTTCCTTTTAAATGGGCAAGTCACGTGGACAGGTCACGTTTTTGATGGATTTGGGCAGTTCAGTGTTCACATGTTCGATGGTTTAGGTGCAGGGCTCTGGGACGCTGGTCACGCGGTAGACCTCACCCTCCACCTGGGTAGGCGACATATGGCGGTAGACCTCACACTATAGTAGCACCGAATTGCCTCCGCCGCGGCACAATGAATCACCATACTGCCTTAGTTTTCTATTTAGTTATACACATTCTTATACCTCTAGCAATTTTTGCAGAAACTTAGCATTAGGGGAGGTAATACTCCACTGTGATCACAACAGCTGTAGCCCACAGCGACACAGCCTACAAAAGGTTGGGGACCACTGCATGCAGTACGTAATAGATTTTAAGCAGTAATGATTAAATTTTTGGTGAATTTACATGGAATGACCCATAAATATATATATATATATATATATATATATATATATATATATATATATATATATATATATATATATATATATACATATATATATATATCTTCATTCATTTATATATGATAGTAGAGATGCTATTAGCTTTTTTATATTAATATTAGGATCTATTACAGACGTAATGGTGTCAACCTTGGGCATTGCCGAGGTTTCTGCTTGGTTTCCAAGAATAGGATAACAAAAATATGTTCAAGCTTTTGCGGGTAAGTCCTTTGCGTGAACAAATAAGAAATATTTACTTTTCAGCAAACATTTGTTTTTTCCTCTATATTAAACTATTGAAGTACTTGCCTAAATATACTTATTAACTTAAAACCAAAATGAGTGCATCTTAAAATTCTGCCTCCGACCATATATCACATGATGCAAAGGTTAAGGTCAAGATCAAAGGAAAACAAAAAACAAACTTTTTTTCACGCTAATACCCGGTAGAATCATCATATACGTGTCAAACCGAAACCAAAATGTGTCTTTCAATTCTGCATCTGACCTCCTTGGCAGAGGTCTGAGCTCTGAGTGCTTTTTTTTCTTGTATTTGTCACAATTTTTGCATTAAATGATGTAGTCATTGACCAAACTCACCACATGTACAATTTCTGTTTCTTTTTAAATTGATTAGTAATGTTACAGAACCGTAATTAACTTTTCTTTTTACAGATCTGTAGAACAACATAATGCCTAATGTCAAAGCCCATCCACTTCCTTAACCATTTTGTAGTTTGCCAATTTAGAGTTTTTGTGAATACACTAACCACTGACAGATATTTCATGAACATGAGAAAAAATCTAAAATCAATTGTCTTGATCATGATTGTTATAAAAAGTTTACAAGAGTGACGCCATGTAAGCGGCATGATCAAAGAAATCATGCAATAAAAGAATTCTTTGACTTCCCCTCAATTAGTTCTCCAAAACTTGCAGAATCAAACATAATAAACAATGCTGAGAAGCCACAGCATGAACATACTGAGGAAACCGATTCACCTGGAAACAATTGTGGTGAAAGTCAAGAAGGTGTGAAGGGGGATTTTACAAAGCATTTTGCACACTACCTACTTAGTATAAAAGAGTCACATGCTACCAGACAATTTGCAACGGTCTCTAATTTCAGAGCTAGAGTTTTTACTGAGTTTTACTGGCAATACATTTAAACAAATGATAAATCAATGTTTCTTAGAAGAACATGGATGTTACCCAAAGAATTCTCAAACCTACAAAAAATTAATGGATCAGGAAACAGTGTTTAATGAGGAGATAAATGCGGTCAACAGTAAGTTCAAATTAAAGAACAATGTTATATCAAACTTTCCTTATGTTGCACCACGTACATATTTATTATCTGTTTATGACAGAGACTCCACATATCATTATGTCCTTATAATTGATATGCTAAAAGCATTTCTTTCAAGGATTGATGTCCAGAAACAAGTGCAAAAAAATTAACATAGTAGTCATCACCCAAATGTTTTATATGACACTTGTGATGGTGAGTGCAGTAATAATACTGAACGCTCTTCAACAGGTGTTAGTAAGCTTCACATTTACATAGATGAGTTTGAACTCTGCAATCTAATTGGTGCCAAGCAAGGGGAGTACAAATTAACTGTAGTGCATTTTACAATTGGAAACTTGCCTAAAATCTTCAGAAATAGAGATACCATATTTTTGTGCTTACTAGCTGGGCATAAGTATTTGAAATTATATGATTGCACATACCAAGCATTGTTTGAACCGTTGTTAACAGACTTGCAAACTCTTGAAAATGGCATTGAGTATGAGGCAGGCTCGAAAAAACTTAAACTTTCAGCAGTATTGGAGGTTGTGCTGGGAGATAATTTATCTTCCCATTCTGTCGCTGGTTTTCAGACACATTTTAATTCAGGGTCCTTTTGTAGATTTTGTTCTATAAAATACTCTCAGTTCAGGGACACATTATGCATATCTAAACTTAGAGATAGGAATAATGCTGCTTATGCCGATCAAATCAAGTTCATTGATGATGATGCAACAGATGCAGCTATATATGGCATTAAGTTCCTGAAGCATTTCCATCAGATATAATGCATGACTTTCTTGAAGGAATCATTCCCCTCACAGTTGAGCTAGTTCTTAAACAACTTTATAATGAGAAGCTTGTTACAGTTAAAGATTCGAATGAATCCCTCCTTCACACGAGGTTACCTGTCAGTGATAAGCCTAATTCTTTTTCTGACATTTTTTAGTGGTGGTTGCAAGACTGTGGGTAAAGCTTCACAGAAGTTAGAGCTTTTTCTAATCCTGCCTCAGCTTGTTGATCTTACCTCTGTGGGGAGCTCTGCAGCATGGGATGTTTACATAACAATGAGGCAAAGTATGGATTTTATTTTCAGTCCAGTTATTGAGAAAGATTCTCTACCCTTTTTAGGGAGCTTAATTGAATCCTATCTTCTAAAATTCAAGAGCACATTTGTTCTTGGTAATTTAATACCTAAACATCATTTCATGATGCACTTTCCATCACAAATAGAGAAATTCGGACACCTTAGAAATTTGTGGTGTATGAATTTTGAGGCTAAACATCAGTATTTTAAAAAACTTATTGTAAATACTAGGAATTTTAAGAATGTAACTCAAACAGTGACTGAAAGACATCAAATGAAAGTTGCTCATGCACTTGCATCTACATGTTTTTTGCATGAGGGAAAGGAACCACACTCTGCAGTAAAATATCTTGATGTAAACAGCTTACCACAATCCCTAAAAGTTGCTCTTCAAAATAAGATTGGTAAAATAAACCATTACCTGACACAGTTAAAGTTGTAAATTGTCTGAAAAGTTGATGGCATAGTTCATAACATTAATTCAAATACTTGCTATATTTTAGATGGCATTTATGAAATTCCATGTTTTGCACAAGTCAAACACAGTATTATTGGACGAAAAAGTGGTATTTTTGTCTTAAATTGTTTTTACCTCAGAAGTATAATGAGATTGCTCATGCATATGAAGTTAAACCTCAGTCAGTTTGGCTTATTGTTCTCCCTAATTCTTTACTAGACAGTCAAAAACATAGAATTTACAAGAAAAATCAGGTAACATATGCTTATTCTATATTCTTTGTCAACAAGTACCTCCAATACCTTAAGTAAGATTATGAAGTATTCGTTTTTTTCTCTTTGGAACTGAAAAATTATTATATGAGCATGTTTTTTTAAACAGTAATGTAAAGTTTAAGCAATTCATAATGTGGATATTTGTACCAAACTTTTTAAAAAGACTGTGATTATTTATATTTCATTAGACAATGAGATGGAAGGGCAAGCCATTTGGGAAATTAGTGAGAAGATGATTGGGGTGCTGATTCCTCCAATAGGAAAACAGCTCCTTTACTTAAGGGAGCAGGCTATTTTGAAGGGCTCATCTCCTCCCTCA
>NC_090744.1:88511689-88514189 GCF_036898095.1 Palaemon carinicauda | reverse complement strand
AATGTTACTCAACGTTACCGCAAGCAGATTTCCTGTGTAATAAGCGTAACAAGACACGGCTGATCAGTAAACTGAAGGACCACATGAAGCGTTCTGGCATTACAGTTATAGTTGCCAAAGAAGATGCAGATATGTCTTTTGTTCAAACTTCTTGGTCATTAGAAAATAGTGGACATAATGTAGCAGTGGTGGGTGACGACACAGAGTTACTAGTACTTCTAGTATCTCTTTCTAAATCATCCACAAAAATACTTTTTATTAAACCTGGTAAAGTACACAACAACAAAAAGATCTATGATATTAGGAAACTTATATCTAACCTGGGAGATCTTCATCAACATCTGCTGTTCCTCCACGCTGTTACAGGCTGTAACACAACATCAGCTTTATATGGGAAGGGAAAGAAAAAGTCCTTTGATATTTTGAAGAAGAGCCAAGACATATGCAATACAGTCTGTATTTGATAACCGAGAAGCATCTAAAGAGGAAGTGGCCAAAGCTGGCGTAGCTTTCCTCCTTTCTATGTATGGAGCGGAGAAATTTCAAACATTGGACAGGTATCGTTTGCATGCATACAAGAGAACAGTTGCAAAGATGTCACTTGAATCTGAGTTTCAGTTATCAACATTGCCACCAACAAGTGATGCAGCTCGCTTGCACTCGTTTAGGGTGTTCTACCAAGTACAGCATTGGCATGGAATGGGAGAGTTCCAAAAATGGGCTGAAACCCATCCCTTCCATGAAACCTCCAGCACCAGCTTACTTGTTACATTTAGTCAGCTGTAACTGTCGCAAAGGTTGCCGCCATCAATGTGAACGTCGTAGGGCTGGTTTATCATGCTCATCCATCTGTGGACAGTGTCATGGTGTTGGATGTGAAAATTCACTACCATTTGAGGAGGATGGTGAAGAAGATGGTCATGAGATGAAAGAAAACCTAACATCAAGAATGTTTGAGCTCAGAGTGTGTTCTATTCAGATATAATTCAATCCATATTTACTTTCAAGTGTATCCTATATGACATACTTGTCCCACAATTACTTTATGCAAACCTGCTGTTATATTTTATTGTGTTTGAGAGCTTACATTTGTATTAATGAACAATCTCTCAGTTGAAATATTTTCTTTCGTATTTATTGTTATTTATCATGTAAGTATAACCAAAGTGTATGCATTATTAATCCTACACAAGGTATTTGTATGAAACCTCATTAATATATCAGGCATCCTTCTCTATTCTAGAAAAAAAAAAGGCACAAGATCCTTTCACTGCCATTGTAAATTTCACTATTAAGAAATGAATAATGATGCCTATTAAAACATTGTTCAATAATTTATCAGAATGATTGCAAAGCAACACTTCTTAATAAAAAAAAAGAAAAAAAAAAAGTGTTTGATTCTGTACGTGAAAATTTGACATGTCGGTTTTCTATATATTTTCCTCCATAACTTATGTATGAATATAAGTATAAACTTGTATATATGTTTCAAAAGAAGAAAGTTTGTTCTATAACTTTTGTTTAGAAGCATTTTGTCATATAGGACACCATTTCTGTAGAAATTGTCTAGAAAATAAATTCTACTCAGCGTCAGCTGAGTAAAACGTAAACAACACGTTGTGATTGCGAGATCATCTGATTATTTTCCCGATTTCGTTATTAATAATAAGTGTTGTGCTTTAATAAGATTATCAATATGACGGGAAAGCGTCGTGGTCTGTTTGAGGGCAAAAAAGAGAAGCGTAAACAGTTATTAACAAAGAAAAAGCTAGTGAGAGAAAGTGATGGAAAGTTTTCTGTTAACAGTTTTTATGGCCATGCTTTGGAATATTATTACCAAAGTTCGGCAGAAGAAAGTGACGAAAATGTCGATGTGGAGATTACTAAGTTGATTGATATTGTGCCAGACGATTCTTTAGTAATCGAAGTGTGTGAGCAAGGCCTTGAAGTGAATGTAGAGGGTTATAAAGGGAAAAATAATGAAGGTAAACCTTTTGTTGGTGACAATATCAGCATTATTGTTTGTGAAGAAAGACTTACCGGGAGTGTTAGGGGTAAGAAAAGGCGTATGTGTTTTACTGGTGGGAAAGGGGATAGTGATTTGGAGTTCTTTGATGATCCTGATTACAGTGTAGGAAGTGAAGAGGAGGCTCTCCCTCCTCATAAGCCTAAGGTCATTCCAGTACCCGTTCCTTCCTTTCCAACTCCAAGTAGTGCTAGTGCCACTCCTCAGAGGCCTAGTAGTAGTGCCACTCCTACTGAGTTAAGTTTGGATGAGTCTCCACACCCAGTGGTTCAAAGTAAAGGTAGGCTAAGAATAAGTTGTCCCAAGAACTGGAAGTCCAGTATTGTCAAAGAAAAAAGGAACATGGGTCTATCTTATGAGTACAAAGTGAAAAAGAGTGGTGAAAAGAGAACAATGCCTGAGAAAAAGTGGGTCCGCCGTGCACGTGTCCTCGTAGGTGCTTTACTGTGTTGGGTGAGGAGGCTGTAAACAAAA
>NC_090744.1:88494189-88504189 GCF_036898095.1 Palaemon carinicauda | reverse complement strand
GGCCTTCTATGGCCTTTTGATATATATACATAGGAGATATATATATATATATATATATATATATATATATATATATATATATATATATATATATATATATATATATATATATATATATATGTGTGTGTGTATATATATAAATATATATACAGTACTGTATATACATATATATATATATATAGTGTGTATATATAGTGTGTATATATATATATATATATATATATATATATATATATATATATATGTATGTATATATATATATATATGTATGTATATATATATGTATATATATATATTTCTTTTTTTTTCTTTTTTGACATTGAACATTTTGTTCAAAACTTTACGCAGGCACGCGCACACACACACACACACACACACACACACACACACACATATATATATATATATATATATATATATATATATATATATATATATATATATATACACACAAAAGGAAAGTTATCTGTGTATAGTGATGTCGCTCGAAGACATTGGTAGCATTTTTCTTCAAATTCAGTGAATCTAAACTTGCAACTAGTTACAGTATGTAATGGCAATGTTTCCTTGTAGGCTACACTAGCCTTGTGGGAGTGAGTTATATCATGTATGATACAGGAAGAGTTCCTGTCTCGTCCGCCTCCTCACTATGGTCACTGATCTGAGTAAACCAGAGTAACTACGTACTCTACTCAGTGTTGTTCGAAAGTGTACATCTGCAACTGCGTGCATTAATTTTACAGACTTGCTTTTATTCGTTATGACAAAATTAGAGATACAGTTGTCACATTCTTGCTAATATGTTAGACCAGCCAGTGTACACTGTTCCAGACGAAACGATCTTTCGATAAGTCCGAAACCATGTTCTTGGAATCTTGGCCATGAATTTAGCAATTGCCATTTTGCAAGATTGGAAACCGTTGATATTTGATATTGACTCTGCAACTATTAGTTAATGATACATAATAATACTAATCGCATAAAAGAAATATAACTATTCTATATTGTTATTGTTGTTGTTATAATAATAACATACTTGTGGATGCAAATTTATTGATGTCTTCTCTAAGATTGTTTTGTTTGGGTCAGTGTGCGGCTGGCCTAATTCATTATTAGCCTTTTTTATGCCTTTTAAGAATAAATACATTTCTTTTTTACCCATAATTATGTCAAAAAAGTTCAAACGGACTTTCAAAGAAGAAAACAGGATCTTTAATGAAGAATGGGAACTGCAATATTTTTTAGGGAATACTGCAGGTAAAATGTCTTCCTTGCTTTGTGATACTGCAATTGTAACTGTTAAAAAAATTTAATGCCCAGCAACACTATGCTCTTCATAAAGACAATAAATATGCCAAATTAGAGGGTGACAATTGAAAGATAGCACTGCAGAAACTGAAAGATGGAAAACAGAAGTAAAGACAATTTTTGTAGTCTATGTTACATCAAGGGGATGCTACGACAGCAGCAAGCTATAAAGTTGCATGTTTGCTTGGAAAAAAAGGTAAGCCATTCAGTGATGCAGAACTCACAAAGGACTGTATTTTAGAAGTGGTAGGGAGTATAGATCCCGATAAAGTTAATAAGTATAAAGAGGTGCCTCTTTCAAGAAGGACTAACACAGATCGACAGCATGAATTGGCCTGTAATATAACAGAACAATTGAATAATGTAATAGAAAAAGATAATAGTAGCTTTGGATGAATCAGCATATTCCACTGATTCAGCACAAGTATTGTATTTTATTTGTGCCATAACAGATGATTTTCAATTATATGAAGAATTGCTTGCTTCAGGCACCCTTAAAGGAAGGACAGGGGGATAGATATATTTAACAACATCAAAGTCATAAAAAAGGACTAAATTTTACAAATTTGGTAAGTGTGAGCACGGATGGTGCTCCTGCTATGATGGCTAAAAATGAAGGATTTATTGGACCTCTTAAAAAAGAAATCCAAGAACCAAATGCACTGATTTCTTTTCATTGTATTTTACACCAGCAAAATCTCTGTGCAAAATCTGTAACATCAAATGACACTTTGCAAAAGGTTATAAGCATTATTAACTATATTCGAGGGAATGCCTCAAAGCATCGTCAATTTCGAAGCATGCTGATCATGGATGACGAAGTAATTAGCGTAGATTTGCCATATCACTCCAAAGTACGCTGGTTGTCGCAAAGGAAAGTATTGGTCAAAAATTTTGTCTTTACGAAGGCAAATTACTGACTTTTTCAAAGAAAACTATAAGTGTTGTTATTTATCACATCCAAATTTTTACAGAGATGTTGCCTTTTTATGTGATGTGATGTCAAAACAAAATGAGTTTAAACATTTCACTGCAAGGCAAAAATAAATGTGTGTGTGTATATATATATATATATATATATATATATATATATATATATATATATATATATATATATATATATATATATATATGGCAAAAAATTCATGCATTAGAAAGAAACTGTTGCATTTCAAGTCTCTTTTGGCTCAATCAAAACTTCCAGAAGAACACTTTCCCAAGCATACGAAAGCAATGAGTGAAACTGAGGATAGCTATGGACCTTTTCGAGAATATAAGTCTGTTTTAGACCCATTGATAGAAGAATACAATAAAAGATTCAATGATTTTGAAAAGCATAGCATCACACAAACTTGCTTTTCAACCTCACTTAGTTGATGTATCAGAGGCTCCTGAAGTGTTAGAAATGGAGCTTGTTGAAATGTCTGAGGATAATATCCTGAAGTCTCTGTTTGACAAGAGAGAAAATCCCGTCGAAATTTGGAAAAACGCGATTGAATATCCTCGTCTTCATGAACATGCAAGACGATTGATTTCCTGTTTTTCTTCAACATACTGTTGTGAATCCACATTTTCGTACTTGGCTTTAATCAAGGATTCACTGAAAACTCAGTTGACAGACGAGCATTTGGAGGACCAATTGAGACTAAGAACTACTATGCTAGAGCCTGATGTCAAAATCCTTTCTCAAAAGAAGCAAACCCAAAGAAGTCCTTAATACAGTATGTATAAAAAATGTACTTGCTTGCTAACTGTTTATTGAAAATTTGAAAATTTTTACATTCTTGATGCTGATATGATATCATTCTATAATATTATTCCTTTACTTGTTCCTTGAAAAAAAAAAACCTTCTTTCTGAATTGAAATGTCATGGTTTCGATATTATTCATTTACTTATTACTTTGAAAACTTCTTACATAAATGAAATATTTGAAAATTCTATGTTTTC
The DNA here is from genome assembly GCF_036898095.1 of Palaemon carinicauda. Classification (NCBI taxonomy): domain Eukaryota; kingdom Metazoa; phylum Arthropoda; class Malacostraca; order Decapoda; family Palaemonidae; genus Palaemon; species Palaemon carinicauda. The sequence continues at coordinate 88,500,932 of NC_090744.1, read as the reverse complement.
GATATTATTCATTTACATATTAATTGTATAAAAAGTACATACTTAAATAGATATTTGAAAATACTATACTTTCGTTCTCTATAAACCTATCTTTTTATCACTAGATTACTAATAAATTACTTAAGCGACAAAATAACTTTAAAAAATTTCTATGCGGCCTTTATGAGGGATGATGAATTGTAAGGTGGCCTTCATACAGAAAAAGGTTCCCCACCCCTGGTCTAGTCCATCACGTGGAATGGCTCATCAGGGCTTTCCCTATAGGCGGTTTTTAATAACAGGCCTTTTCAGAGACATGGTTCTTCAGTAAGCTGCTATATCTTATGGTAACGAAGCTAGGTAGTAATAAAACGCTCAAAGGTAGATCATCGTATATTTTACCTTCCATAATCATTAAGGAAAATAGTTATATGGAAAACATTGGAAAATAGTTATATGGAAAACATTGGAAAATAGTTATATGGAAAACATTTCATGACATAATACTGCCAAGGCTTAAGAAAAGTACTTACATCACTGAATCATGCAATTAACATTCCTTATAGGGATGTTAATCTTTTATAGTAATTTATTCACTTAGGTAAGAAATAAGAGATCTTCACCCGTAACATTATTCTTTTATCCAGTGTCGCTACTAAGTTTAGTTTTTTTTTTTTTCTTTTTTTTTCCCCCCACACTCGAACCATCCGAACGGTATCCTGGTTGTTTGAACGTGGCCACCTTTCAGTGTCTCCAGACAAAATAAGAATTAATGTCAATGAAAAAAAAAATTCATCATACGTAAAAACTAAATAATTAAAAATAATATATACAGATATATCAATAAAGTGATTGATAAAACCCATAGACCATAGATAAAATGTCGGCCCTACCATTAAGTCTGCTCAACACACCATTAAAAAAAAGGAAAGAAATAAATTAGGATAGAATAGTGAGTCCAAGTGCACCCTCAAGCAAGAGAACTCTAACACAAGACAATGAAAGACTTATGGTACAGAGGCTATGGCACTCATCAAGACTAAAGAACAATGGTTTGTTTTGGGAGCATCATCTATACTTTTTGCTATTAATAAACCGTCGTTTGCAAAGAATAATGATCAGATACTTACTGTTTTGTTTTCGAATACTTTCCTTTTTTTTATGATTCATTTATTATTCTGTATGTGATAAATTTAAATAGAGCAGTCGCTCCCCTTCACCGTCACTTTATTCTGCTCGTTATATAATTTTTCTTTTTTCTAACACATATCCGATGTGTATTTTAGTTCTGTCTCCGTGGATTTCTTCTAATGTATACTTTGAGATTACAATTAAGCTTTCTTTCCTTAAGTAAATTTCTTCCACCTATCTTTTACTCATCACACCTTTTGTAAATCTGGATTGTTTCTTTCAACTCCATATTTTTCTTTAAGTGATCTTTTATTTCGTCTTTCATAAGAGCCATAAATATATCATATGATTTATTTTTAAGGGCTATTGGTCTTAAATCTTTAACTGTGGGTTTCTTTACTTTTCTTTCATTTTCGTCTTTGATATTTTCCCCTTTGCAGGCTTGTTCTTTTCTTTTATCTCATTTTGTAGGCATTTAGTACGTATTTCTAAATATTTACTTTCTATTATTAAAGGTTTATATAGTTCGGGTTTTAGTGCATCGGGTCCTGATGCGTTTTTATTTCTTATTTTTCTTAGCTTTCTTAACGTTTTCCTCAGTTATGTTAGGAATATTCATTGGTGTTATTTTTTTCTTTTTATTGGACCTATTATATCCATGTGCTCTCTTATTTCTCTAGGAAATGTCTGTCTAGATGCGTTTTCTTCCATTTCTCCTCACTTTAATTTCTCTATGTAACTCTGTCTTTCTGCATTATTCCAAAACTCTTTCATTTTATTTTTTTGCATTTTGTAAATGCTTTAAACACCCCCCCCCAAACATAACTATTTGTTCTTTGGCTTCTTCTTTGGACATTTTTTCTCCCTTTTCATCATGTAATTGCATTTTTTCTCCTTTTTCTTTTTCCCTTTTAGTTTATCAATATTTTCTAAACATTTTGTTCCTATAGTTCCTTACTTCATTAACCTTTTCCATTTTTTCATTTTCCCACATTGCTTCCTTTATTGCATCTACGTTCTATCTTTTTGTTGTTTATACAGTTGATTAAGCTCATATAGACATATTTCAAATCTATCCTTTATCTCCAAAATGCTTGAATATGTATGTAATTCTTGAACAACTAGTCAGCCACTTAGAAATAATAGAAACTTTGCCTGACAACCAATCTGCTTACAGAAAACTATACTCTACTGAGACAGCCATCTGCTCTGTTGTAAATGATATGCTAGAAATGATAGATGAAAATAAATGTGGTATCTTAATTCTGCTCGATCTCAATGTTGCTTTTGATACATTGGTACATGAACTGCTATTAAATGATCTACGGTCCATCGGCGTTGAAGATCAAGCCTTCGAATACCTAAAAGACTACTTAGTTGGTAGAAATTACCGTGTACAAATTGTTATCTCTTAATCATCATATAAACCCTTAAACAGAGGGCTACCCCAGGGTAGTGTACTTGGCCCAATCTTATTCTGCATCTATACTATTGGTCTGTCAAAAATACTACAAAGGCATGGACTGGTTTAAACTATTAGCAGACGACACACAATTTTACTTCTCCATAAATGATATAGATGACACTACTGAAACTCTAAACCGAATCCTTGATAGTGTCAGAGAATGGATGACATTTAAACAACTAAAATTAAATGAGAACAAAACTGAATTCAAGGTGGTGGGCAAAAGAAGAGCGTGAGAAACTTACCTGATATTCAAATGAACATAAATAATGACACGGTGCCGTTATCTAGTCAAGTTCGAGATCTAGGTGCATTTCTTGACTGCAACCTAACTATAAATGCCCAAATAAATAATGTAATAAAAACTGCTGGTTATCATCTAAGAAATATTGCGTTTATAAAAAAGTACCTACACGAAAATTCTGTAAAGAAACTTGTGATAAACTGTGTTATTACTAGTATTGACTGTTGCAACTCTATCTATTACAATTTACCAAAAGTGCAAATTAAGAAATTACAAAACATATTAAACAGAGGAGCAAGACTGATAAAAGGCGTCCCACCTAGAGAAAGGATCACCTCTATACTAATTGATTTACACTGGCTGCCGATTAAAGCCAGGATCGAATTTAAAATATGTACAATAACCCACCAAGTTATCAGAACCGGGCGTCCAAAATACTTAAGAGAATTGCTACATATTGCGCAGCCAACAAATCGTGTCGACACGAGAATAGTTACAGATGGCTTCAAACTGTTGGAACCTAGATATATGTCTACTTTAGGCTCTAGAGCCTTTAAATATGCGGCCCAGAGACTATATAATAAGCTCCCACGAAACATTCGAATGATTGAAGACATTGGGGCTATCAAGAGGAAAATGAAGACTTCCTTATTTCATGAGTCTTTTGACAGTGACGATTCAACCGTAAATAAAGAATACAAGACATGAAACGTTAAATACTATGAACGAACAAGGTACAACGATAGAGGAGGTCCTGTAGAGGGTGGGGTTCCCCTGCTGTATGGGACCGGAAAAGCAGCCATCAAAGTAAAGTAAGTAAAGTAAAAACGCACTTTCCTGTTCTTCCCTTGCTAGGAGACATCTTGGTCAGTTAATTTTTTTTTTTCTCGGATTTTATTGTTCGTCCATTCAGGATATATCTTTGTTTTTTCTTCCCTAGAAGTCTTCTGTCTGTACTTTGCTTGCAGTATCCTGTTTGCTGCATATTATACTGCATCATCTAATTGTCCCATCCTTGTGACATCTCTACTGTCTATATTTTTTATCTATTCCCTATATTCATTGAGACTTTCTTCGTCTGTTTTGTAATATATACTCTCTTCCCAACCTCTTTTTTTGTAATTTTCCGTTCTTTGGCCAGATTTTGGGCAGATATATTGACTTTCTTTTTTGGCCGTCTATGTCCATTTCTTTGAAGTTTCAATGCACTGCTTCATTTACCACCACTGTCTATAAAGCATATTTGTAGCCTCTTTTCCAGGTATACGTTACTTTACACTTTTCATAGATATTGAATAGTATGAGGTTTTTATTATTTATTAACTATTTTTTTTTCCATTTTCCGCTTGGTATCACAAGAATCCCAAGTGACTATTAAAATCTCCCACTATAATCAGGGCTTCATCTTCCACCACTTCTTAGTGATACGAGCAGAGTTTGAGAGAAAATCCATGTTTCTATCTTTCCCTTCCCTGCCCCACCAACAATCTATATATACTATAATAGGTCTGTGTGTTCTTTTAAAGATACTTCCTCTTATAACTAATATATCTGCACTCTTTATCTGCATTTTTCCATGTGTATTCCCTTGTTGTCTTTGTATACTTTCAATAAACCCGCTCTCTCTCTTTATCTTTAAAATCCTTCTTACTCTCTTTCTTAGTCATTTCGTCACTTATAATAGTCTTATCTAATATATTTTTTTCTGTTAATGTTGAAACTTTCGTTTAACAGACTCTCCTTCTCTATGTATATTTGCTTTGATAAGCCTTGAATAATTATCATTTGCAAACCAATTGCCTTATTTTACTCCATTGTGCCCTTCCGTATTTCCTGTTCAACGTTGTATTTTTTGTTCCTGTTTCGTGGTTCTCCCGGCCCTCCCTCTTCTGTCAGCCCCAATTTTCCCTGAGATGTTTCCAATTTATTCCTTGTATTTTTTTTTTCATAGTTCCTCCCTACGCTTAGATATGGGATATGACGAAAAAAGAGAGACTTTGTTATCCCTACTTTTTTCTTCAGGGGTTCTGCTCATGTTTCAGTTTTTCAGCACTAGTATTTTTCCATTTATATCTTAATTTTTTAATCTAGTTTGAACTGTCTATGTCTCCCATTTCCTACGTTATTTCCTTCCCCTAGTCTTATTACATGTTCCATTTCTATCTAGTCTAATTCTGCACTGTTTTCAAAACATCTTCACACCAATTAGCATCCCCATTTTTTCTTTCTTCTACTGCTACCTAACTTTCACTCTGGTATATACAAATTACAATGTTTTTCTTTTTTTTTCTCCCCCGCTTCTAATTCTTACATCACTTTTGTTTTAACTACTTCTACTTGATTCAACCCAACATTTCCCGTTTCATTCTGTTTTACCTTATCATTTATTGTTCACTAGTTCGTTCTTCACCTTCCTTAGCACCTCTTCGACAACTTCTTCTCTCATTTTTTTACCATTTTTCTTTTAGTTCCTCGAGCTTCAAGTTCAGCATTTTGTTTCTTTCTTCTAGCACCTTTATTTAAATTTTTCTTCACTTTTGTTCTTCTTTGTAATTATTGCAGAGCAATATTAAATCCTCATGTTCTCTGAGAACCCTATTATGTATTTATGGATATTCTTTGGCAAGTGGCATGGTACCACACATAACACTTGTCACATTTCATGGCACAGTACCAATCATAACAATCGTATTATTTCAATGTTCCCTCGTTTCTTTTTACTTAATTTTCAACTCACTACGTATATCACTACTCTTAGCTATGCTGATTTTTATTTATTGTGACATCGACTTAATTTGACGTTCACAGTGCTACAAAAATACCGATATTAGATAACACACAGTTATATATATATATATATATATATATATATATATATATATATATATATATATATATATATATATATATACTCTATATGCGGTACATGCATGATTTTGTGTTTTCAGTATTGTAATTGTTACGGTGCCCAGAGGTGTACTCCAGAATTCTTATGTCCTTCATCAATTCATTAAACTGAAATATTCGTCCCTCATAAGAACCCCCCATCGCTCCCTATGTGTTGCATCTCTGGACTTGATACGTTTTCGGGAACGCGATGAAAACTTTAGTATGGCACAATTGGTGCCACAAACATTAACGCTTTCTCCAGTGCTGTGATAAAAATTTCAAAGACCAATGAGAGATGGTTATTCTAAAGAATTTGAAAAAATAAAACTTGACAAATAATTCTGAACCATCTAAAGGCCTAGATATATACTGTATACACAAACACGAACATAAATGGACACACACACACATACATACATACACATACATACATACATACATACATATATATATATATATATATATATATATATATATATATATATATATATATATATGCAGTAACTAGTTTCAGCTGAATTGGGATGGCTTCAAAGAAGAAAAAGACAAGTCACTACCCGATTCCGCATTTAATTGCTTATTTGGTCAAATATGGATGATCCCCCTGTGTAGTAAAACTCCAACGGCAATATTCTTTATTTACATCTATCCAAAAGGCAAATCAGCCGCTCATAAAACCCTTTATGCACATTGCACCATTAAACGTAAAGCACTTCTTGGATTGAAATACTAACCTTTGTTTCCTCCTCCTTCTTACATATCCTGAATTAGTACCTCTTTGCACTGGTTTATAGTCATCCATTCTATTCACACGACCCATAAACTCGAAATACTCTGATCAATCGTTTCACCAATAATAGCCTTTTATCAAACCACCCGTTTTCCTTGCTATAACCACTTAACTACGCTTGATTTTCATCATGAAAACTTTTGATAGCCCTCAACAATCTATCATCTACAGTTCTTTACCATATATTCTCAACACTTTGCACACTGCCTTCTTACTGATTCAATACTAAATGTTTTTAGGGTCCC
>NC_090744.1:88441689-88489189 GCF_036898095.1 Palaemon carinicauda | reverse complement strand
ATCATCATCTTCGAGTCCGGGGGGGGGGGGGGGGTGAGCGGGTGCATTGTCCAAACAAAGCAAGCACTTCAAAGGCAAATTCCTCTCCTGAAGATAATTCTCGACAGCAGGGCCGTAAACTACGTTTACCCATTCCACAAAGATATGCCTAGTAACCCAAGCCTTAGAATTAGAATGCCATAGAACATGTAGCAGGTCTTTATTAATTCTATGTGCTTTAAATGCCCTAGGGTTTTCGGAATGGTAAACTAACAAAGGCTTAATTTTGCAGTCCCCGCTGGCGTTGGCACAAAGCGCAAGAGTCAACCGATCCTTCATTGGTTTATGTCCAGGCATTTTCTTCTCTTCAGCGGTAATGTGCGTTCAACTAGGCATCTTTTTCCAAAACAGACCGGTTTCATCACAGTTGAAAACCTGCTGCTCTACGTAAACTTCCTCCTCCACGATGCTTTCAAACTTTTTAACAAAGTCTTTAGCAGCCTTAGTGTCTGAACTCGAAGCTTCTCCATGACGAACAACTGAATGAATCCCGGTCCGTTTCCTAAATTTCTCGAACCAACCTCGAGACGCCTTGAATTCCTCCGTCGTAGGATCGGCTGAACTCTCCCCCGCGTCACCCCAAGAGCGCGCCGCCTTCAAGTCACTGTAGATAGCGCTGGCCTTCTCCCAAATGATCATTTCCGTGATCGTATCGCCAACAATCTCCTTGTCCTTTATCCAGATCAACAAAAGGCATTCCATCTCTTCCAGAGTAGGACTACAACGTTTAGAAATAATCGTGATCCCCTTCGAAGGTATCACTGATGTAATGGTTGACTTCTGTTTTAAGATTGTCGAGATCGTAGACATATTCCGGCCATAGTGTTTAGCCAGATCGCTAACACGTGCACCTCGCTCATGCTTTTCTATGATTTCCTGCTTTAATTCTAATGAAAGCATAGATTTCCTCTTTTTCTCACCACTGCTACTACTTCCTGAACCGAAACTAAGCTTTTAAGGACCCATGATTACGGAACACAGAAAACAACACGTGAAAAGGCAAGATAAAAAAACCTGTTAAAACTGAGCGAATAGAGGACAACCACATGATGCGCACGCGATGAGAGGACTGATCAAGGTGACGCTCGATTGGCGTCCCTCCCATGTGCTGCCGTCTAGCGGCGTCAACAACAAACTACGCGGGACGCTTTCGAGAAAATTCCACGGGTAAGCGTATTGTTTACGTCGTATGTTGGAGCAACACTTCGTATGTTGAGACAGAAATTTGGTCGAATTTTACTTCGTATGTTGGAAAATTTGTATGTTAGAACAATTGTATGTAGAGGTTCCACTGTATATATATATATATATATATATATATATATATATATATATATATATATATATATATATATATACATATATATATATATATATATATATATATATATATGTGTGTGTGTGTGTGTGTGTGTGTGTAAAGTAATTAATATGTTCACACAAGATTTCATTATTGCAATGGTAAATGTTTCTCACCTGCATTGCAATAATAATGATAGCAAAAATTAGTAATCTCTTGATATACTATCTAAAGTCGCTAAATTATTGGTGTATGTAATAAAGACAAATTGTGCTTCTTGCCTAAGCAGAACTTGAGACGCTTTTCTCTCTCTCTCTCTCTCTCTCTCTCTCTCTCTCTCTCTCTCTCTCTCTCTCTCTCTCTCTCTCTCTCTCTCCCCGGTGTAAACAAATAAACGATGCAAATTAAACAAACAAACATCGTCATGAAAGAATCTAATCTTATATGCAGTTCAAAATAAGAAGAATTATATGCTATCATTGAGGTATTTTATACAGGATTCAATATATTATAACAAACCATTCAACATTTATAATTAAAGTTAAAACATGTTTTCTCAATGAAATATGATGAAATAATATAACTTTCAATATATGTTACGCTATTTGAGTTATATTAAATAATACATGAATACATATATACGTGATATATATATTTATAATATATATATATATATATATATATATATATATATATATATATATATATATATATATATATATATATATATACTGTATATATATATATATATATATATATATATATATATATATATATATATATATATATATATATATATATATATATATATATATATATATATATATATATATATATATAAATAAATAAATTTCTACCTCATACTTGGGATCGAACGCTAGCCCCTTCTGATGAAAGGCCAGGTCGAAACCAACCATGCCACGAGAGACCATAAAAGAAATTGGAACCTGACGCTACCTAGCTGTCCGAGGATTTACCTGGCGAGACATCAGTCTCTTACCAGCGAGTTTTACCCAATTTCCCGGCCCACCACGTGACACAATTGGTAGTAATTCATTCAAATTACCCCTAATGAGGCAATATGGATAAATATCAACACAACAACGTGTTCAAATAGAAATAAATTTCTACCTCATACTTGGGATCGAACGCTAGCCCCTTCTGATGAAAGGCCAGGTCGAAACCAACCATGCCACGAGAGACCATAAAAGAAATTGGAACCTGACGCTACCTAGCTGTCCAAGGATTTACCTGGCGAGACATCAGTCTCTTACCAGCAAGTTTTACCCAATTTCTCGGCCCACCACGTGACACAATTGGTAGTAATTCATTCAAATTACCCCTAATGAGTCAATATGGATAAATATCAACACAACAACGTGTTCAAATAGAAATAAATTTCTACCTCATACTTGGGATCGAACGCTAGCCCCTTCTGAGGAAAGGCCAGGTCGAAACCAACCATGCCACGAGAGACCATAAAAAAAATTGGAACCTGACGCTACCTAGCTGTCCGAGGATTTACCTGGCGAGACATCAGTCTCTTACCAGCGAGTTTTACCCAATTTCCCGGCCCACCACGTGACACAATTGGTAGTAATTCATTCAAATTACCCCTAATGAGTCAATATGGATAAATATCAACACAACAACATGTTCAAATAGAAATGTATTTCAATTCAGATTCGTCTCTCTCTCTCTCTCTCTCTTTCTCTCTCTCTCTCTCTCTCTCTCTCTTGCATTTTTAATATAAAATCAGATTATGGACGTTTCTACAGTTACTGAAAAAATCTCTATCGCTGAAAACTAGAATGATTTAAGCATTTTTGGTGTAAGGAAAATCGAGAGAGGTTTTGGCAGAATCAGTAACATCGCCGAGGCTTTAAATCTAAAGGGTACCTGACACTTGCACGCATTCGTGGCATGCACTGGCACGCATTGATGCGCGAACTCGCGTGAACGAGCCGTGAAAATGTCGTGAACAGTGCGGGAACTCGCGTGCCAGAGCGTACCAATGCGTGCCATGCGTGCCCAGAACTTTGAAATGTTTAAAGTTTGTGGCACGCATTGGCACGCACAAAATAGTCGTGAAATAGTCGTGAACGATGCGCCAACTGGAGTGAACAGTGCGGGAACTGGAGTGAACAGTGCGGGAACTGGAGTGAACAGTGCGGGAACTGGAGTGAACAGTGCGGGAACAGGAGTGAACAGTGCGGGAACTGGCGTGAACTGGAGTGAACGATGCAGGAAGTGGCGTGAACTTTATAATGAAGAGAAACAAAAAGGAAACGAAAAAATTAATGAAAAGGAAAGAAAAATAAACCTAATAAATTTTTATATTTGCTATTTTAATGTGAAAAAAAAATTATATCTTATTTCAAACTATTTCTATAACTTTATAATGAAGAGAAACAAAAAGGAAACGAAAAAATTGATGAAAAGGAAAGAAAAATAAGCCAAATAAATTTTTATATTTGCTGTTTTAATGTGAAAAAATATTATATCTTATTTTAAACTATTTCTATAACTTTATAATGAAGAGAAACAAAAAGGAAACGAAAAAATTAATGAAAAGGAAAGAAAAATAAACCTAATAAATTTTTATATTTGCTGTTTTAATGTGAAAAAAAAATTATATCTTATTTCAAACTATTTCTATAACTTTATAATGAAGAGAAACAAAAAGGAAACGAAAAATTAATGAAAAGGAAAGAAAAATAAACCTAATAAATTTTTATATTTGCTGTTTGAATGTAAAAATAAAATGATGTCTTATTTCAAACTATTTCTATAACTTTATAATGAAGAGAAACAAAAAGGAAACGAAAAAATTAATGAAAAGGAAAGAAAAATATAAACCTAATAATTGTTTATATTTGCTGTTTGAATGTAAAAATAAAATGCTGTCTTATTTCATGCACACAATTATTTTCCTCTATTACCAATGAAGACCCAAAACTTTTGTTTTAAATAAAAATGAACTGAAAAATAAACCCAAGAAATTTTTAAGTTTGCTGTTTGAATGTAAAAATAAAATGATGTTTTATTTCATCAACATACTTATTCTTCTTTATTACCTTAAAATGAAGAGCAAAACAAATTTGTTTCTGTTTGCTGTTTTAATGTAAAAAGAAAATGATTTCTTATTTCAACACACTTTTTTCTCTATTACCTTAAAATCAACAGCCTAAAAACTTTCCATGTTTGCTGCTTTTAATGTTAAAATAAAATGCTTTCTTAATACTTGTACATATTTTATGTCTGCTATTTATATGTAAATCAAATGCTTTCTTATTGAAACAAAAATAAAGGGCAACAAAAAATACAAACGAAAAAGATATGTTTCTTCTCCTCAATGCAATAGTGTCTCTGACAGAAAGCATTGTTGTCTCTTCCGAAGCCAATCCAAGAATGTCCTCGGGTTGGAGAAGCCCCGTTTTTATATGGAGTGGCCAATTCGTGAACTGGCGTGAACGATGCGGAAACGATGCGGAATGATGAGCAAACTCGCGTGAACGTGTCGTGAACTTCTCGTGAACTACGCGTGCCAATTCGTGCCATCGCGTGAACGTCGTGTGAACGATGCGAGAACTGGAGTGAACTGGTCGTGAACAGTGCGGGAAAAACACGCATCAATGCGTGCATGTGCGTGGCAAAAATGCGCGCAAGTGTCAGGTAGGCTTAAGGTTGTCCTACCATGGTCTTTTCTCGGTTGTAACTTCGTTATTTCCTTTCAAAGGTCAAAAAAATAATGTGAATCGAACTTCAAAGAATAATAAGACCAACAGAAATATAACTAAAGTAAGTTGTAACATTATGTTAACTAATATATGTATAACCATTCACCTATCAGAATTTTTCAAGAGTAACGCAAAGAAAAAAAAAAAAAGTAAACTACAACGGCCACTCGGTGGAGCACATACCTTAACCAACGCCAAATTTATTACCATGGTGATGCAAACAAATCGGACAACAATGGCAGCCTAATGACGAAACCTGCACTTTTTGAAAGTTCATTGACCCTGCTGAACTTTGAATGCCAACCGCTAACAAGGGTAAGCACGTCACTATATCATGTTTTATTATCAAGATATATAAATCTGAATTATACACTTTTTTGGCAATATTTCCATCCAAATCGGATTTAAATTGACAATGGTATAAAAAAAAAATATATTATCTTTTTGTGGCCTTAACCTTGATCATCTTGTATATCACAAGATATGCAATTGAATTATCCACATTTTGGCACTATTTTCATGCAAATCAAATAAAGATTGACCACGATATTACAAAAAGACATTCTTTACCGTTCCATGACATTGACAAAAATCTAATTAATTTTTCCTTATATCATGGCCAATAATCCCACTATATTTTATGAGCTTTGGTCAAATAGTTTTGGAGATATATGAATCACAATAAAACAAACGTACAAACACAATGAAACTAGAACGGGCACTTGGTGGTGCGCATATCTTTGCCTATATTATGTTGTATATCACAAGATCGGCAAATGATGTATTCACATTTTGGCACTAGTTTCAAGCAAATTGTATAGATATTGGCCACAATAAGGCAAAACGACATTTTTGACCTTTTTGTTATCTTGGTCATGAATTTTGATCCAAAAACTCCGAAAATCTAATCAAATTGTCTTTGGATCATGGCTAATCATCCAACCAAATTTTATGAGATTCGGTCACATAGCTTTACGGTTATGTGAATCACAAACACAGAGACAGACATACAAACAAAAAAATACACGCCGCCTATCAAACCATAACTTTCGCAGCGAGGTTGGCGAAGATAATAAAGACGCCCCTAATTTACAGTCCACGTCTCTGAGGCATTAATAAGAGTGGACTATACATAGGTTTTCAGTGCTCTAACTCTTAATGCCAATAAAGTTTTCACACTGTTTAATGTTTTTTTTATTAGTATTCTTTTTTTATATCCTTGTTACATCTTGCATCGTGGGTTCTTTTACTACCTGCATATACAAATACACAAATACATTTCTGAAAGAAACGCTGGTTCAATGATGAATGGAAGGGTAACAGATCGGATCTCACCTGGAACAACTAAGTTCAGCTAAGAGCATTTCCTCAGAGAGTTTATGCCTCAAATGAAAAGTAATGCAATTCAGGACTATAAGTGGCAGGCTGCCCTAAAATCTGTACTCTTTGGTGTAGATGCAACCGTTCCTCATTTACTTGAACCAGATGACTCTGTTACTCATTGTCCAAAGGAAAAGGAAACCCTTCTGGCTAATGTGTTTGACAGTAAGCAGATTAATGAGAAACTTGATCTTCCTCAATCCTGCTTTCCTGAGGCTAAACTAACAAGTTCAGGTTTTTGATCTCGTGAAATTAAAGCTCTCTTGATGGAACTTGATGATTATGGAGGTGTAGACCCAAATGGTATTTTTCCTTTTTTTTATATAGACTGCAAATTTCTTAGCTATTTTTATGCTACTACCATCTCTGATTTCTTCATGTACATTTTTAGTCCCATGTTCTCACTCTTGCTTTTTATAGTGTCAAGAAGGGTTTCCAGTTTCTCTTCTGAGTCAGCTATTATCACAGTGTCATCTACGAATCTAATATTCCTTCCATTCCTCATATTATTTTCGGTTAGAAAAGATCCTTGAGCTCATTGTCTTATTCCTCGCTTTATTTCTATCAATAGTGTTAAATTATTCTAGATTTTAACTGGAGTTTCCTGACTTCAATAAAGGTTGGCAAATAGCCGAATGTCCTTGCCGTCAATATTTAAGCTCATTAAAATTTCTTTAAGTTGGGAGTGTAACTATATCGAATGCCTTTTCATATTCTATAAAACACACAATATCTTTCTGTACCTCTATTGCCCTCTCTGCTAACATGCAGATGTTGAATATTGCAGTTCTGGTACCTTTCCCTGAGTATAAGCAGATAAAAAATATACAAATTTGTTGACCTTCAGCCAGATATGTATCAACTTGCCAAATAGTTCAATGCATGCACACACACACACACACACACACACACACACACATATATATATATATATATATATATATATATATATATATATATATATAATATATAGAAGGGTTTCGGTAACCTGTTGGAAGCGTTGCTGCCTAGCAATCTGCTAATCTAGGGTTCAAGTCCTGCTCTTGTAGTGTCTGCAATTTTTTCATCATTGTGAGCTAAGGAATGGTAGTTTAGGGTGAGCCTTTAAGTCTACCTGTAAAGTCACTAACAGCCATTGCTTGACCCTTCCTGGTACTAGCCTGGGTGGAGAGGGGTTTGGGTGCTCATCAAGTGTATACATGGTCAGTCTGTAGGGCATTGCCACTGTCCCTTGCCTCAGCCATTCATGAGTGACCTTTAAACCTTTAACCTTATTCCCTTCAAAAGGGGTTGTCTCAGCAGACACCTTAATGGCTTTAGTCTCCAATAACACGATAAGGTCACATGAATCTTTTCTCGTACCTGGAGTAACTAAGCCTAGTAAAGTTGACAGGTATAAACTCTCGGTTTGCAGTATTAATTTTTCTTCTGATTTTTCTTCCTTGAGAATTGGCAGTCGAGAGAAATGGAGAGAGGGTGATTGATGAGGCGGCATCACATGATCATCACGCCCCAAACACCTGGTGCTGGTGCTAGCTTTTTCACCTGTCACTAAGCAAACGACCATCATGCTATGGCATCGTGAAGAGACACACCCTTTCAATCTTTAACGTTAAATGTAAAATATCCTTCCGAGATATAAGAGCGAGAGGCGCGACCCAAATGTTAAAATCTAGCCGAAAGAAGGATAAGGTCTCTATGCGTTTGTGGAGTTAAACTAAGATCCTTTGAACTACTGATGATGAGAATAACAATAAAAATCAACTATCCAAGTGTCTCGGTCTCTGCTAAGGAACTGTTTAAAAAAAGATCTTTTTGATAGTAAAGATTTCAAAGGAACAATAGTTTCCATGCCTTAACGTATCATTGTTAGATATTTACTAGCGTAGACGTCCTGTAAAAAGAACAGCTGAATAGTTGGATAACCATGCACACACATGCATATGCCTCTCACCAGGGTATGACTACTCTCTCTCTCTCTCTCTCTCTCTCTCTCTCTCTCTCTCTCTCTCTCTCTCTCTCTCTCTTCCCTACTAGAGAGACGGGGAAAGCTGAGCCTGACCAACATATATATAAATAAATAAATATATATATATATATATATATATATATATATATATATATATATAAATATACAGATATATATATATATATATATATATATATATATATATATATATATATATATATATATATATTTATATTATATAAATTATATATATATAAATATATATATATATATATATATATATATATATATATATATTTATATAAATATATATATATATTATATATAAATATATATATATTCACATATCTATATATATATATTATTTATATATATATATATATATATACAGTATATATATACATATACATATGTGTATATATTATATATATATATATATACATATATATACATATATATATAATCTATATATATATTTATATATGTATATATATATATATATATATATATTTATATATATATATATATATTTATATATATATACATTTATATATATATATTCATATATATATACATTTATATATATTTATATATATACATTTATATATATATATACATATATATATATTTATATATATAAGTATATATACATATATATATATATATATATATATATATATATATATATATATATATATATATATATATATATATATATATATATATATATATAATATATATATATATATATATACTTATATATATAAATATATATATATATGTATATATATATAAATGTATATATATATATAAATATATATAAATGTATATATATATAAATATATATATATAAATATATATATATAAATGTATATATATATATATATATATATATATATATATATATATATATATATATATATATATAAATATATATAGATATATATATATATATATATATATATATCTATATATATATATTTATATATATATATATATATATATATATATATATATATATATATATATTTATACATATATACATTTATATATATATTTATATATATATATACATTTATATATATATATTTATATATATATACATTTATATATATTTATAAATATATACATTTATATATATATACATATATATATATATATATATATATATATATATATATATATATATTTTATATATATAAGTATATATATATATATATATATATATATATATATATATATATATATACTGTATATGGCCAGACCCTCACTCTATATTAAATAGAGGAATTGTGTTGTTAAATATAAGTTAATTTAAAAGCCCTTTGTATATGAAAGAAAAATATTAAAATGATAAACAAGTCGCCAAAATCCTTAGAAAGCCAAACAATAGTGATTTTCAGTCTCTTCAGTTTATGAGATTTATTTTACAACATTCAGGAAAACATTGAGTGAGTACCAAAATCAATCTTATCTAAGGGTGGTGTCAGGAACATAGAGTAACTAGAGAAATGACAACATGAGAGATTCCAAAGTCGTATACATCTTTAAAGTACTACGGCAGGGATAAATGTTTTGAGAACAAAAGTTTTATACCATTCCCCATTAGGAACTACAGTGAGCCAGTCACCTCCCATTGAAGGGGCTAACTCTACTCCCATGATTGATTGAAAGTTTTCTGGCATCCTGACATTTAAGGTCATTGACGCAGATAGCATTTGTTATATATGAAAAATAAAAGAAAATTCAATTAAAACCATAAAAGTTAAGAAGTCAATACAATAGTTGAATAGTTTTCAGTAGACCTGCTTCTGAAATAAATCTAAAAATTCCGCTCGCATAATAGTACACATCATGTCCAAGAATCTTGGCAAGGATGAACCAGCCATCCTCACCTCGAGCCTCAAACAAATATCTATTTCTCAAGTTAGTAAAATTAGGGCATTCGGTCAACAAATGCCTCACTGTTAAAGGTACTAAACAGTCCTCGCAATACGGTTGGTGTTGTCCCTTCAGCAAAAACTCGTGTGTATACAGTGTGTGACCAATACGGAGACAACAAGGAGTCGTCTCCCATTTTCAGGGTATCACGTTATACCTTCAAGGTGATATGATATTTGTTACTTCCCACATTTTATTCCCATCTAGACTATCCCAGTGCTGTTGCCATTTATTACAAACCAATTTCTTGATGTAAGGTAGGAAATCATTACAGGGAATGGGACACCTCCTTGGTAGCAACTCGGATGCAGCATTTTACGCCAGTAAATCGGCCTTCTCATTCCCAGACACACCTATATGTGCTGGAACCCAAAAAATCGAACTGTTACACCTCTCCGTCCAATAATAAAAAGCCATTATAAAATCTTTAAAACTAGAGGGTTACTAGAATTAAAAACTTCTAAAGATTGAAGAACTCTCCTTGCATCACTAAAAATTGTAAAATTACCCTCCTTTTCCAACGCTATTTTCTCAATAGTGGTTAGTATGCCATACAGTTCGGGAATAAATATGGAAGAAATTAGAGGAAGTACACCACTAAAATTAAAATCATTACTATGTACTCAAAATCCAATGCCAGCATCAGATTTGGAGCTATCGGTATAAATAAAAGTCGATCCCCGGTGTTCTACAACATGTTCCATAAAAAGAGACCTGGATTCTAAGTCAGTCATATTCTTCTTAACTCCAATAAAGTCATTACAAAAAGATATGTCAGGTAATTTCCATGGAGGCATTGATGATACTTTGAATGGAAGCTCCTTAATTCTAATTATATCCAGATTGTTTAATAATTGTTTCACCCGAAACCCAAAAGGTTGAGGAGATTTTGGGTGCAACTCAAAGTATGTTGAGTGCCTTACAAGGCTTGCAGTCTGAAAGGCTGAAGAATTAGGGAGTCTTTGCAATCTAAACCAATACTGAATAATAGAGGACATTCGGTAAAGGTCTAGAGGCAACTCCCCAGCATCAACAAGGAGTTTTGTGATAGGTGAGGTTCTCAAGGCTCCTGTAGACAATCTAATACTAGAATGATGTATAGAATCTAATATTTTTAACCAGCTTGGGGTGGCTGAGGAGTATATTTCACATCCATAACTAATTTTGGAAAAAATCAAGGCCTTGTATAATTTTAGAATAGTATTGCGGTCTGCCCCCCATGACATTTAGATTTTAATGCTTATAATTGAGAAACCCATGTAAGCCTACAATCAAATATCCGGGTCTGGATGTACTCCCTGGATATGACAGAAATGGACAATTGTAGTTTTACTTGTCGAGAACTTAAATCCATTCATATGGCCCAATGGATAATTTTATCAATAGAGAGTTGTATTTTTCTCTCAACTATTGCCATTCTAACTCCAGCAAATGATGAGGAGACATCATCCACAAATAATGTTGCGAGAACATCCCGGGGAAAGACTGAGGATATCCCATTAATTGCTAGTGCAAAAAGGGTTACACTCAGCAAACTCCCCTGGGGAACTCCTCCTTCCTGGCATTTACTCTGATAGAGCTTCCCCAACTCTCACTTGGAAAACTCTACGTGAAAGAAATGACTGAATAAATAGTGGTAGCTCTCCTCTTAATCAAAACAAATGGAATCTTTTAAGTATACCGAATCTCCATGCGGTATCAAATGCCTTTTCAAGATAAAAAAAAGACTGTCAAATGGTGCTGTTTGGAAGCAAACGCTTCACAAATGTAGGACTCAAGTCGTATCGGCACATCAGTTGCTCAGTGCATTTTTCTGAATCCACATTGAATGGGTGATAAAATACCCTTCTTTTCAAGGTACCACATCAGTCTTACATTGACCACTATCTCCATGATTTTGCACAAACAAGATGTTAAATCAATAAGCCTATAATTTGATGCTAAAAATTGATCCTTACCAGGTTTTAAAAAGGCTAAAATAATGGCTAGTTCCCAAACACTTGGATAACTATGATCATGCCATATTCAATTAATAATGCTTAAAATAAAAATCTTTGTATTAAAAGGTACGTGTTTAATCATTGCATATGGAATTCCAGCGGGTCCAGGGGCTGTATCATTACACGTAGCAAGAGCAGAATCAAATTCCCTTTCAGTAAAAGTAGAATTGTATGACTTTAGCTTTCTTGTTGCGAAGTTTAAAACTTTCATTTCGTCAATGCTCCTATACTGGTGACCAGGAGCTGCTTCACACTTGCACGATAATTTTGAAAAATGGTCAGCCAGGGCATTGCTAACTTCGGTTGCTCCAGTCATATAGTGACCATTTACCTTTAACACTGGCGGTTTGTTTGGGGTGAATTTGTTTGCTATCATTTTGACTTTCCTCCACACAGATGATGCTGGTGTTCTACTGTTAATGGAGGAAACAAATGACATCCAAGAATGGTGCCTAGCTTCTTTCATGGCACGACGGAACTGTGCTCTACATTTCTTATATATGATTAAATTCTCCTCAGGCTTGTGAAGGGCAGTTAATTCTGATGACCACCACGGGACTGGTCGTCGTCTGAATATCCCTGTTGTTTTGGGAATGGATTTCACTCCTGCTGTGTGAAGAGTTCCAATCAGTAAGTCTATGGCATCATCAACACTTTCAAACTGTTCTGCATTTCCTTCAATTTCACTTAACTCCCGAAATCTATTCCAGTCCGCCTTATCAAGATTCCATCGAGACTATCTCTGTAAAGGTGGACCATTGTCGGTGTTTATAATGATTGGTGCATGATCATTAGTATGCCAATCATCTAATGTTCTCCAATTGAAATTGAGAAGACAAAAGCTTGCAACTGGTAGGTCAATGCAAGACAAGGTACCTGTCTGAACATGAAAATGTGTGGGCTCTCCTCTATTAAGGAGCCCGACATCTTCATTCTCCAAAATTGATGATATAATATTACCCCTTGCGTTTGCCAAAACATCACCCCATAAAGGATGTCTACTATTAAGATCTAGTAAGAGAAAAGGTTGTGGGAGTTGTTTAATCACCTCTACTATATTATCATATGAGATGTTATCATTTGGAGGCAAGTAAAGAGAACAGATTGTGTATTTTCTCCCTATATCAATCTGTACAACCACTGCCTGCAGAGGGGTACAGATAGACAAAGATGTTTGGAGAACATCTCGACGAACGTATATAAGACTTCCCCCATGGCTCCCTGCTCATTGATCACATGATGTCCTATAGCTAACATACTCTCGAGGACAAGGAGTATTAGCATCAAGCTTGCTTTCTTGTAGACATACAGTTATAGGGGAGTGCTCACGTATGAGGAGCTTGAGTTCTTCCTATTTCGCCCTTAAACCCTGGCAATTCCATTGCAGAATGGAGAAAAAACTAAGATTTATTTTCTTAGAAGATACCTTAGATGAAGTCTTCCCATTGGCAATATTTGATCTAACAATATTTTCCGGTGGTATCTCTAGAGAGGATCTTGATATAGTGGGTTTTGTGTTCCTCTTTTTCTTTGTGTCCTTTTGATCTAAGTGTTGAGCAGGAGGGTGGACCTCAACTTGAATTTCTGATTGGTTCAATTTACCTTCCAGTTGATCGGAAACCTCAGCAGACAAGATATATTTATTTGAAGTCGTGACTTTAATGTTTCCTATGATAGGAGGCAAGAGAGATGGAGGTCTCTCTCTTTTTCGATTAAAAGGTTGTGATCTGTCAGGTTTTTGCACCTTCCCCACTACAGGTTCACCAGGTAAATTAGTTTCGAGTGGAACCTCCATCAGATTGGGCAAGGACACGGCCTGAGAGAGGTGTGTACTATTGTTTAGAATCTGAGTACTTGGCTTTTGAATAACTTTCAGATCTTTAAGTATCTTTTGATTTTTCTACAATTTCTGGACATAGATTTTCGATGGGACTTTCAACCTCTTTAACTACTTTCATTTGTTTCTTCATCTTAGAAGTAGAGATATAATTTTTGTCTGTGTGGTTTGGCAAGTTTTTCTTCAGAACCATTGAAAAAGGTTGCCCTGGTCTTATCTGATTTTCACGAGCTATTTTACGAGCCTCTTTAAAAGTAACCCTTTCCATGGTCCTAATGGCCTGAATTTCTTTTTCAAAAATAAACTTAATGCAGCTTTTAGATGTAGCTGGGTGTGCTTCCCCACAATGTATGCAATTAAGGTTTACTCTGCATACTCCATGACTACTTTTTCCGCAGTTGGCACAAATAGCTGGCTTATTATTTACTTTTTCCTTGCATTTCTGGCTTAAAAGCCCATACATTTGGCAATGATAACATCGCAATGGTGAAGGGATATAAGGTTTCACCCTCAAAGATAGCCAACCAGCCTTAAAAACATTTGGTAATCTACATTGATCAAATGTTATAATCAAAGTAGCAAGAGGAATACGTTCTTCTCCAACTCTTTCTCATTTTGAGTACTTTAACTACTCCTTGACTTTTCAGTTCATCCTCAATTTCTTTTTCCTCTATATCCAGCAATTCTGGAGCATATATCACACCTCTCTCTGGTTGAAAGGAGGGTGGGAAACGCATTTTACATGATGACCATCCAATGTGGTAAGTGTTTTTAGCCTTTCACCTTGTAATGGGGATAGTGCCTCTATCAAGAGACTTCCATTTCCTTGAGGTAGAATTTTTGGCTGCCCTCCATATTAAGTGACTATTTCCCTGTTAGCTTTGAAAACATTTAACCGCTCATTTCTTCTGTTTTCAAATTCTAAGATAAAAAAATTTCATAATTCACTACTGCATAGTGACCAGGTAATACTTCTACTTTTCTATATCTTTGTGCACTGTCATCATTTCTCAGACTCTCTGTCTTCTTCTCTTGTGTTTTCTTATCATTCTTTTCATAACGCATATAAGGTTCCAACGTTACAATATTAGAACCCGAGTTGGAGCTGTCTGTACTGAGGTCCATGTTTGTATTTTCCAGGTCGTCAACAGAGGGGTGGGGTTTTTTTTTTTTTTGGTATGAGCAAGCCTGGTTATCCACCTCTTATCGGAGGATGTCAGTCCTCCTATCCCATGTGGCCCAACACGAGAAGAGGCTTCAGCGGGGACCAGTCCTCTATTAAACAGGGGCTGCCTCTCTTTAGGTGGGCGTACACTGGTCAGTGAGGGTAGTTAGCCCCTCCCACCGTCGACGCCAATGCCTGGCGTCACCCATTACCCGCAAATATGGCTGACTTAAAACAGGATCACTGGAGCCCGACTCTTAACAGACTTAGTCTGTACCCAATGGGATCTGCCAGAGGGTGATGGCGTCTAAATTGGCACAGGTTGAGATGGAATGCCGTCCATCCCACACTGTGCCAAATCCAAAGAAGCATCCTAAGCATAATCGAACATGCCAAAGTCGTCAACAATATCGAGCCCAAAAGGAAGAGATAGGAGAAAAAAGAAATAACGAAAAGTAAAAGAGAAAGTGCTGACTGATTTAGTTGGATCGACAGCTGGGCACCGAGGTCCAGTGGGAAGTAGTTCCCACTGTTCATTAGAGCCCAGCTGCTAATCCCTAAGCACCCCATCCTCATCAAGGCTTCAGCATCTGAGGGGACCCATTGGTAAACCATTCTCGGAATTGGTGATAGATGTCGTTGGTCCTTTACCTAAAACCAAGTCTTGTTATGTTTATTAACTATTATGGATAGAGCCTCAAGATTTCCCGACGCATTCCCTATGAGACGTATTACACCTAAAGTTGTTTTTGAAAAGTTAATGGATTTTTTTTCCAGGTATGGTCTCCCTCGTCTTATTCAGACAGATAGTGGTACAAGTTTCACGAGTAAGGTATTCAGAGGTAAATGTGCTGACCTGGCCATTCAGCACATTACCAGCGTACCTTATCACCCGGAGAGTCAAGGTGTGGTGGAGAGGTTTCACCAGACCCTTAAATCAATTTTGAAAAAACATTGTTACAAACAAGGTAGTGAGTGGGATAAAACACTTCCCTTTGCCCTCTTTGCTCTTAAGAATCATCCAAATTCTTCCACTGGTGTAGCTCCCTTCGAATTGGTATTCGGTCATTATTTTTTTTGTTTACGTTATGGGTACGTGACTGGAGACCTCGGTGAGGGAGGTGATAAGAGTTTGGAAATTCCTTGGCAGTCACAAGGTTGACTTTGATTATTTTTGTTTGTTAATAAATATTGTTGAGTTTTCCCGAGTGTTTTCGTCTCCGTTGACCATCTTTTGCTAGATACTCTGTAACAACACCGAGTTTACATCCTTTAGTGCGGAAAGACCTGCACCACAGCCCAACAAGGATCGTAATACTTAGCAAAACGTAAGGAGGTTTTTGTTGCATTTATGGATCTGGAGTAAGCGTATGAGAGCGTTGATAGGGAAGCGATGTAGAATGTGATGAGGTTATATGGAATTGGTGGAAGGTTGTTGCAAGCAGTGAAAAGTTTCTACAAAGGTAGTAAGGCGTGTGTTATGATAGGAACTGAAGTAAGCGATTGATTTCCGGTGAGTGGGGCTGAGACAGGGATGTGTGATGTTTCCATGGTCGTCTAACTTGTACGTTGATGGAGTGGTGAGAGATGTGAATGCTCAAGTGCTTGGACGAGGATTGAAACTGATAGACGAGAATGATCATGAATGGGAGATAAATCAGTTGTTGTTTGCGGATAAATACTGTACTGGTTGCAAACTTGGAAGAGAAGCTTGGCTGATTAGTGACAGAATTTGGAAGGGTATGTGAGAAAAGGAAGTTTAGAGTTAATGTGGGTAAGAGTAAGGTCATGAGACGTACGAGAAGGGAAGGTGGTGCAAGGATGAATGGCATGTTGAATGGTGAGTAACTTGAGGAGGTCCATCCGTCCATATACCAAGGCACTTCCCCCAATTTTGGGGGGTAGCCGACATCAACAAGAAACAAAACAAAAAAGGGGACCTCTACTCTCTACGTTCCTCCAGCCTAACCAGGGACTCAGCCGAGTTCAGCTGGTACTGCTAGGGTGCCACAGCCCAACCTCCCACATTTTCCACCACAGATGAAGCTTCATACTGCTGAGTCCTCTACTGCTGCTACCTCCGCGGTCATCTAAGGCACCGGAGGAAGCAGCAGGGCCTACCGGAACTGCGTCACAATCGCTCGCCATTCATTCCTATTTCTAGCACGCTCTCTTGCCTCTCTCACATCTATCCTCCTATCACCCAGAGCTTTCTTCACACCATCCATCCACCCAAACCTTGGCCTTCCTCTTGTACTTCTCCCATCAACTCTTGCATTCATCACCTTCTTTAGCAGACAGCCACTTTCCATTCTCTCAACATGGCCAAACCACCTCAACACATTCATATCCACTCTAGCCGCTAACTCATTTCTTACACCCGTTCTTACCCTCACCACTTCGTTCCTAACCCTATCTACTCGAGATACACCAGCCATACTCCTCAGACACTTCATCTCAAACACATTCAATTTCTGTCTCTCCATCACTTTCATTCCCCACAACTCCGATCCATACATCACAGTTGGTACAATCACTTTCTCATATAAAACTCTCTTTACATTCATGCCCAACCCTCTATTTTTTACTACCTCCTTAACTGCCCCCAACACTTTGCAACCTTCATTGACTCTCTGACATACATCTGCTTCCACTCCACCATTTGCTGCAACAACAGACCCCAAGTACTTAAACTGATCCACCTCCTCAAGTAACTCTCCATTCAACATGACATTCAACCTTGCACCACCTTCCCTTCTCGTACATCTCATAACCTTACTCTTACCCACCTTAACTCTCAACTTCCTTCTCTCACACACCCTTCCAAATTCTGTCACTAGTCGGTCAAGCTTCTCTTCTGTGTCTGCTACCAGTACAGTATCATCCGCAAACAACAACTGATTTACCTCCCATTCATGATCATTCTCGCCTACCAGTTTTAATCTTCGTCCAAGCACTCGAGCATTCACCTCTCTCACCACTCCATCAACATACAAGTTAAACAACCACGGTGACATCACACATCCCTGTCTCAGCCCCACTCTCACCGGAAACCAATCGCTCACTTCATTTCCTATTCTAACACATGCTTTACTACCTTTGTAGAAACTTTTCACTGCTTGCAACAACCTTCCACCAACTCCATATAACCTCATCACATTCCACATTGCTTCCCTATCATACTCTTTCTCCAGATCCATAAACGCAACATACACCTCCTTACCTTTTGCTAAATATTTCTCGCATATCTGCCTAACTGTAAAAATCTGATTCATACAACCCCTACCTCTTCTAAAACCACCCTGTACTTCCAAGATTGCATTCTCTGTTTTATCCTTAATCCTATTAATCAGTACTCTACCATACACTTTTCCAACTACACTCAACAAACTAATACCTCTTGAATTACAACACTCATGCACATCTCCCTTACCCTTATATAGTGGTACAATACATGCACAGACCCAATCTACTGGTACCATTGACAACACAAAACACACATTAAACAATCTCACCAACCATTCAAGTACAGTCACACCCCCTTCCTTCAACATCTCAGCTTTCACACCATCCATACCAGATGCTTTTCCTACTCTCGTTTCATCTAGTGCTCTCCTCACTTCCTCTATTGTAATCTCTCTCTCATTCTCATCTCCCATCACTGGCACCTCAACACCTGGAACAGCAATTATATCTGCCTCCCTATTATCCTCAACATTCAGCAAACTTTCAAAATATTCCACCCACCTTTTCCTTGCCTCCTCTCCTTTTAACAACCTTCCATTTCCATCTTTCACTGTCTCTTCAATTCTTGCGCCGGCCTTCCTTACTCTCTTCACTTCTTTCCAAAACTTCTTCTTATTCTCTTCATATGACTGACCCAGTCCCTGACCCCACCTCAGGTCAGCTGCCCTCTTTGCCTCACGTACCTTGCGCTTTACTTCCACCTTTTTCTCTCTATATTTTTCATACTTCTCTATACTATTACTCTGCAGCCATTCTTCAAAAGCCTTCTTTTTCTCTTCCACTTTTACCTTCACTCCTTCATTCCACCATTCACTGCCCTTCCTCATGCTGCCTCCAACCACCTTCTTGCCACATACATCACTTGCAATCCCAACAAAATTTTCTTTTGCTAACTTCCACTCCTCCTCTAAATTACCAGTTTCTCTTACTCTCACCTCGTCATATGCCATTTTCAACCTTTCCTGATATTTACTTTTTACCCCCGGTTTTATTAGCTCTTCAACCCTCACTAGCTCCCTTTTACATCCACCCACTCTATTCCCCCACTCTTTTGCTACAACTAATTTTCCTTCCACCAAAAAATGATCAGACATACAGTTAGCCATACCCCTAAACACGTGCACGTCTTTCAATCTTCCAAACATTCTTTTAGTTATCAACACATAATCCATTAATGCCCTTTCTACTACTCTTCCATTTGCCACTCTTACCCATGTATACTTATTTTTATCTTTCTTTTTAAAAAAGCTAGCACTTATTACCATCTCTTGTTCATTAATTATTATTATTAAAAGAAGGAGTTTTTCCAGCCCAATGAGTCAAGCTTGACTCTCACAGGGCTGGCCCGAAAAAAAATCGGGATATAAAGAAATATAAGATTATCAAAAATTCAATTGATAAGGAAGAAAAAATAAATAAATGAAAAAAAAAAGAATTATATATATGTATATACAGTATATACTTATAATCTTTAAATATTCTAAATATGGGTGAATAGATGGATGAATAAATATATATATATATATATATATATATATATATATATATATATATATATATATATATATATATATATATATATATATATATATATATATATATGAAATCTGAGTGCTGAAAATAATTAACAATATATTAAATCTATGTAATTTAAAATGAATTAGTAAAAAAACTTGGGTAAAAATTTAGATTCTATCAATAATACGTGAATTCCTTAAAAAGGTTAAAATTCTAGAAACAGAAAAATTACTTGATTCTGTTAAAATTTCAGAAAAAGTTTTCTGACCAAAACATATCGCTCTCTCTCGCTGGAAAACTTTACAAACCGAAAATATATGTTTAATAGATAAAAAAGTATCACACTCACTGCACATTGGAACAGTGCCGTGAGGTGTACTCATTAAAAATTCATGGGTTAATCTCGAGTGCCCAATTCGTAATCTGGTTAAAATTACTTCTGTTCTCTTGTTCTTTTGTGTTGAGGAATCCCAAGGAGCAACCTTCTGTTTAATTTGCCTTAATTTATTATTTTCTGGCACATTATTCCAAACATTCTGCCATTTTTCCAATATGAAATGCCTTAATAATGTAATCAAATCTCCAACTGGGAGGTCAATGTTTTGTTGTGGTAATTTAATGGCTTCTTTAGCAGCAGCATCCGCCTTTTCATTACCAACAACTCCAACATGAGCCGGTATCCAGCATAACTCGACACTTACACACTGAGAAGATAATTTACTTATAAGGTCTTTAATTCTTAGGATCAAGTGGTTCCTATGAGTATAGTTTTTAAGGGCCGCTATGGCACTTTGA
Source organism: Palaemon carinicauda (assembly GCF_036898095.1). Lineage (NCBI taxonomy): Eukaryota > Metazoa > Arthropoda > Malacostraca > Decapoda > Palaemonidae > Palaemon > Palaemon carinicauda. Next base: position 88,468,259 of record NC_090744.1, on the reverse strand, counting down.
GAATCTGAATAGATGACAAATTTAAAATTCTTCCTGTCTTCAATGGTTTTAATCATATTGATTGCTTGTAAAATGGCATATAACTCTGATGTAAATACTGATGATTCTTTTGGCAACGATAATTGTTGTGTTCCATCTAAAGATACTGCAGCACATCCAGTACCCATTGGGGATTTAGAACCATCAGTATATATTGCATAGTGAGGACCTTTTCTCTGAATATGTTCTATGGTAATTTGCTTGTGGTGACTCGGAGTATAAGTGAATTTTTTTGATAAATAAAAACAGATGAGAACAGATTCTTGTCCTTGTCATAATCCAAGGTGGGGGAAATAAAGATGGTTGAATAAGATTCACTTTAACGTTTGTTGATTGTAACAGTCTGTTTGCCCTAATTGGGAATGGTGGTTCATGGTTGTTTATAAATATGTCCCTCTCATTAAAAAGCTTTTTTGTTGGAGAATTAGTGGATAAAATTTTCAATGCACTCCGCATTGTTACAAAATCCCGATGCAAAGACAATGGGGGTTCTCCAATTTCACATAAAACTGAGAGATTTGGGGATGATCTAAATGCTCCGCTACAAATTCTCAGGCCTCGAGTGTGTATTGGATCTAAAGATTTCAAAGTTGCTTCTGATCCTGAACCATAAATTGGGCTACCATAATCAATTCTTGATAATACTAATGCTTTATACATCATTAGTAAAGTTGATCTCCTAGCACCCTAGGTTGTGTGAGATAATTTCCTCATTAAATTAAGAGTACTGTTACATTTGGATTTGATGTATGATACATGTGCTTTCCAATTCAAATGGGTGTCAAAAATTAGTCCCAAAAACTTTACCTTATCTTGAAATTGGATTTGTACGTAGCCCAATGTTAGATTGATATCTTGGTTCTGCTTCCATCTACTATTTTTATAAAACATTATGGCTTGAGTTTTTTCTGCCGAAAGTCTAAAACCAACAGATGCGGTCCACTCTAGTATTTTTCTAGTGGCACTATTTAGAATCCTTTGTAAATGACGCAAGCTATTGGAGGAATAGTAAATTGCAAAGTCATCTACATATAGACTACTTTGTACTCCTTGTGGCATTTGATTAACAATGTCGTTAATTGCCAATGCAAAAAGAGTCCCGCTTAAAACACTGCCTTGCGGTACACCACTGTCAAGATTAAAAGATTCGGAGTAAATGTTATCAATACGAGTTTGAAACGTTCTTCCACCAATAAAATTTCTAATAAAAATAGGAAGGTGTCCTCGAAAACCATTCTGATGTAAGGATTTTAGTATCGAGTGTCTCCACGTTGTATCATATGCCTTTTGAATATCAAAAAATATGGCTATTGTGATCTTGTTTTCGTTCAAAGCCTCTACGTATATAATTTTCTAAGTGTGAAAGTGAATCCAAAGAAGATCGTTCTGATTGTGAGCCAAATTGAGAAGTTGATAGAATATTATTGCGACGTAAACACCAATTTAGTCTATAATTTACCATTTTTTCAAGTAATTTACATATGCAACTTGTTAATGAAATTGGTCTGTAATTGTTTGGATTACTTGGATCTTTCCCTGCCTTTACTATTGGTATTACTATTCCATGTTTCCATGCCTTTGGAAATAGGTGTTTGGTCCAAAGATGATTGTAAAAATCCAATAGATATGCTTTAGCTAAAGGGGCTAGATTTCTAATCATATCGAAATTTATCTTATCTTTACCCGGGGCTGTTGACCTACAATTAGATAAGGCAAATTCCAACTCCTCTTCAGTGAATCTTTTATTGTAATATATATCCTCCATAGTATCAAAGTTCAATGGTGTTGCTTCTTCTCTTCTTTTAATGGCTCGAAAGTGGGCATCTAAATTATCAATGCTGCTTATATTTTCAATATTATGGCCGATAATATTAGAGATTGTCTGAGTATCATGTATTAACGAGCCGTTATGCATTAATGCGTGTCTCGCTGGTTTGCTGTAAGAGCCATTAATCTTCCTAAACTTCTGCCACACCTTCTGCACAGAAGTATTATCCGATATGCTTGACACGTATTTTTGCCATGAAATTATCTTGCCTTTAATTACTTCCTTTCTAAATTTAGCAGAAACCCTATTAAAATATGGTTTCAACACACTAATTTCTATTGCTATGTCAACCAGTTTGTTTATTTTATTCCTTAACATTAGGGGACCAGTGCTCAAATGTTTGAATCTTTTATTTAGGGTTTCTAATTTTCTTCCAACTGCATGCTTTTCGTTTATCAGCTGGGTTAATGTCTCTGACCACCATGGGACTGAATGTTTTAACTGTCGGGTGCCAGTCAGAGGTATCGATTTATCAGCCGCTTGTGTGATAAAATTCACAACGTCATCATTTGTTTTATCATGATCTTGGGAGTAATCAAAGGGAGGTACTTGCTTAGTGTAAAACTTGAACTTATCCCAGTCAGCTTTATCTGTATTATATCGTTGAATCGAAGAAGTTGGTGTATGTCCTAATATGGTAATCAAAATAGGAAAATGATCGCTGGTAAACAGGTCGTCTAAGACATTCCATTCGAACCTATCAACAATATTATTGGAACACAGAGTTAAATCTATTGACGAATAGGTTCCATGAGCTTTTGAATATAAGTGCTACTCTCTGCCTCATTTAATATACAGAGGTTATGATCATTCATCATCTGTTCAACCTTTGAACCATTTATGTCAACATCAACACAATTGGTGTCCCATATGGAGTTATGGGAGTTGAAGACTCCTAGTAATAGTATATCCTCTTGCATATTTGGGAGTACTTTAGGTAGATTTTGTATATCATAGTTGAAAGAGGGTTGATTGTACATATTATAGATATTAAAAGTGTCGTTATTTAGATGTAATCTAACTCCAGATAATTGAAATTCTGATGTGTTGAATATTGAAGCATCATAAGTTACTTTATTATGAACATATACTGCAGTCCCTAAAGTATTGGGAGAAGGCATTGAGCGAGATGCTAAATTGTAGTTTCCTATTGAAGGAACAGTATCATTAGTATGTTGTAAGCATATTGCAATAGGGTTATAATTTTTCAATAGTCTTTGGATTTCCCCTAAATGTAAACGGGTTTTAAGACCATTAATATTCCACTGAATTATGTAAGGATTGAACGTTACGGCAAAGAAGATAAATTTCCACTGTGTAAGGCATTATTTCTGCTTATTCTGTTGGAGACAGGTTTCTGCTTGACTACGCTGGTTGTAGTTTTTGAATCAAGATTTGGTTCCTTGGGTATGGCTCCCTGGGTTTTACCCTTGTCTGTATTAGCTTCCTGGGTGTCATTTGGATTAAGGTTAAGTTTTTCTATAAATTTTTCCAGTTGGAGGGTGCCTGTTGCACGTTTCTTTATTAGATGGTCAACACACATACAACCAGCATTGTGGCTTTCTAATTTGCCATACTGGTTTTTGTTTTTGTTCTTAGTAAAATTATCTATTATATTATTCATCTTATGTACATTTAGATTTTTAGGGTCATTGAATTCTGCCATGAAGCAATCATTACAACCACATGAAACTTTGTGTGTTGTATTTTCTGCCATTGTTTTACGTGAAAGCATTAGTTTTCCAGTCATACCTAGAACTGGAGAAGGGCTTATTTCTTTAATGGGTGCATTATTATTAGACTTGCTTTCACTTCCTTGAGGGTCATGGGGATTCCTATGGACTTCAACGTTTATCACTTGTTTAGTGATGTGGTTATTGACTGTGTTAGGTTCGGGTCCAGAGGTTGGGAGTTCTGGTAATTTTTCGATATCCATTTCAATTGCATCTGGTATAAATTCTATATTATTTGTTTTTTTGGGTTTGGGTGGTGTTGTATCTTCAATTACTCTTTTCTTGCTCACGCATTTTGATTTATGGGGCTCGATATCAACCATCTCTATTTCTCCTATGTTTTCTATAGCCTTGCTGGCACTGTCTGTGGCAAGTGTGTTGAAACGGTTTTGCAGTGGAATACGGTCTTCTTGCTTTAAGGGACCATTTTGGCCTACTTTGTTATTTGGTTTTTTGTTTATTCTACTGCTATTATTGTTTTCCAGAATAGCTGGAACTGGATGAGAGTTCTGTGGCTTGCTGGAATTATTGGAAATCTTGTCGGGCCTTGAGGGATTTGTTGATGAAGAAGGTGAGATCTCAGGATATTTAGATCCAGCAGTAACTGTGGGGTAAGTATTCCTTGAGTTATTATTTAACTTTACGGGATGGGACAAAACTCTGGCATATGTTGGATTAGAACCATTAAGTTTTTTCCTTGCTGCACCAAAAGTTATATGCTCATTATTGGCAGTCTCAATTATTGATTGCTCCAGTTTGTACTGAGGACACAGTTTAGAATTGGGAGAGTGAGCTCCCTCACAATGAAAACAAAACTTTTCATGAGTAAAATCGGCGGAGGTATCATGGAATTCGTTGGGATCATGAAATTCGGAACAAATATAACATCTCTTCTTATTAGTACACTTTACATTAATGTGGCCATACTCGTAACACTTATAACATTGCATTGGTCGTGGGTGGAATTTCTTGACCGGAATGTTTAAGTGTCTGATCTTGATGTAATCTGGTTGGTAATGTGATGAAAAGATTAAACAAATTGCATTATTATTCCCTTTTAGTTTTTTAGCTTTAAGAACGGTAGCTGGGCATCTTTTCAGTATATCTTCAACAGAAAATTTACTTAGATCCCTACTATAAATAATTCCTCTTGCGTGGTTGTAAGAGTGGTGAGGAGAGACTCTCTGAATTATATCTGACGAGGAAGCTTTAAAATTATTCAATAATACAGCTTGAGATTCGTTACCTGCTTTAATAAGCAGACAACGGCCATAGCGTGTTAAATTTCCCTGTGGAATACAGCCTACCTTTTTTTCAATACATTCATACCCCTTTATCAGATTGTTACAGCCCTCCTTGTATGAAGCAACATACCAGACTGGTTCTGGTACTATTCTGGTATTTTCCAGAACTTCTTCATGCAAGGCAGAGCATTTGGGTATAAAGTCATATTCCGAGTCTAAAACATTTTTTATACTATGTAATCTCACTCGACAAGAAAGGTCAGAAACTTTACCATTTCTTATTTCATGAAAAGCATTTGTAGCTTGTAATGTGTTACTAAAAGTGACATAAGCCTCAAATTCTTGTTTATCTTTGGAGAGCTGTAGTTTCATTCTTGTTATATCTCCAAACTTTTTCAGAACATTAAATAATTCTTCATAATTCCCATTGCGAGTAATTCCCTCACAATATAGGACCCTTAAATATTCATTTAAACTGCCAGAGTTTTTATTTCTCTGGCATCTGGGGGAAGTTGGAATGAAAGGTTCCAGAGTAATAGCACTGGATGAATGAGAGTCCATCGAGTGAACTATTTTTCTGGAAGAGTCAGCCAGAGAGGAAGCGGATTGGTCGTCAACGGGTTTCGGTGGGTTCGCCATGATGACGAGAAGATTAATTTCATCTGGATATTCCCCCCACCCACCAAGGAGCCACACTTAGAGGACGGGTTTATCCCTACAATTAGGGCCGCCCTAGGGGCAATATCCAGAGATACACCCCGCCCTCAGCACTTGAGGCGTCATGACGGCCGTCAACGTCAGACCCAGCACTGAGGGAAAGGTTTGACATAAAACTTTCCCCTCGCTCGGTCACGTCAGGTACTCGAGTTCTTTTGAGATGGCATGCCGTCCATCCCACCTGCGTCAAATCCAAAGAGGCAGCCAAACCATAATCAAACATAAGCCAAAGTCAATAACAAGTTCATGTCCAAGAGTTGGAGATGGGAGAAAAAAGGAAAAAACAAAAGGAAAAGAAAAAGTGCTGACTAATTTAGTTGGATCAACAGCTTGGCACCAAGGACCAGTGGGGAAGCAATTCCCACCAAACATCGGAACCCAGCTGCTAATCCCCAAGCCCCCCATCCACATCAAGGCTTCAGCATCTGGGGGGATCTCTTGTTCAACACACATATCTACCAGTCTCTCACCACTTTCATTTTCACCTGGTACGCCATACTTCCCAATGACACCTTCTACCTCTCCAGCGCCCACTCTAGCATTTAAGTCACCCATGACAACTACACACTTCCTTCTACCCGGTCCTTCTACACACCTAGTTAATTCACTCCAGAACTCATTCCGCTCTTCTTCACTTTTCTCACTACCTGGCCCATACGCACTGACAAACGCCCAACATTCCCTACCCAACCTAACCCTTACCCACATTAACCTAGATGATATCTCCTTCCATTCCACCACTTTACCTGTCATCCATTCACTCAGCAATAAAGCCACACCCTCTCTCGCTCTTCCCCTTTCAATCCCAGACATTCTACCAGACATTTCACCAAACATCACTTCACCCTTTCCTTTCATCTTTGTCTCACACAAGGCCAATACATCCATCCTTCTACTTCTAAACATACTTCCAATCTCACATCTTTTACTCTCTATCCTACTACATCCACGCACATTCAAACACCCCAAAACTAGAGTGCGGGGAGCAGTCACTCCCCCCCCCCCAGCTCCATCTCTTTGTTGCTGTCTCACAGGATTTTTTATACAGGAGAGGGGGTTCCCAGCCCCCTCGTCCCGTCCCTTTTAGTCGCCTCTTACGACACGCAGGGATAACGTTGGAGTCTGTTGTTGCAGCAAATGGTGGAGTGGAAGCAGATGTATGTAAAAGAGTGAATGAAGGATGCAAAGTGTTGGGGGCAGTGAAGGGAGTGGTAAAGAATAGAGGGTTGGGCATGAATGTAGAGAGTTCTGTATGAAAATGCGATTGTATAACATGTGATGTATGGATCGGTGTTGTGGGGAATGAAAGTGACGGAGAGACAAAAATTGAATACTTTGACATGAAGTGTCTGAAGAGTATGGATGGTGTATCTAGAGTAGATAGGGCTAAGAAAGAAGTAGTGAGGGTAAGAACGGGTGTAAGAAATGAGATAGCAGCTAGAGGGGATATAAATGTGTTAAGGTGGTTGGCCATGTTCAATGGAAAATGGCTGTCTGCTAAAGAAGGTGATGAATGCAAGAGTTAATGGGAGAAGTACAAGAGGTAGGCCAAGGTTTGGGTGGATGGATGGAGTGAATAAAGATGGAGTGAAGAAAGCGCTGGGTGATAGGAGGATATATGTGAGAGGAAAGAGAGCGTGCTAGAAATAGCAATGAATGGCGAGCGATTGTGATGCAGTTCCGGTAGGCCCTGCTGCTTCCTCCGGTCACCTTGGATGACCGCGGAGATAGCAGCAGTAGGGGATTCAGCATTATGAAGCTTCATCCGTGGTGGATAAAGGGGTAGGGTGGGCTGTGGCACCCTAGCAGTACCAGCCGACCTCGGCTGAGTCCCTTGTCAGGCTGGGAGGAACGTAGAGAGGAAACGTCCCTATTTATTTTATTTGTTTGATGTCGGCTACCCCCAAAATTGGGGGAGTACCTTGGTAAATGTATGTGTATGTATAAAAGTACAAAGAATGGGCTTTTTATTCCTGTATGAACCATGAATATTGCAGTTATTTAAATACGCACAAACCTGCCTAGAAAAATGTTTCTAAGAGTGTAAATTGGCATATCAAGACAAGAAAAGCAAAGCTACTGTATAACTATAAGGCATCAACTTAAAGAACAAAGCACATAAAAAAAAAAATCTTTTCCATAAAAAAATCCTTCATATCAGTTTTTGCAATGACAGCATATGTCAGAAAACACAATATAAATAAATACACACACACACACACATATATATATAATATATATATATATATTATATATATATATATATATATATATATATATATATAATATATATATATATATATATATATATACTGTATATATATAATATATATATATATATATATATAATATATATATATATATAATATATATATATATATATATATATATATATATATATATATATATATATATATAAGCAAGAATTACACGTATATATACAGAAAGTCAAAAACAAAAGTAGGTCAAGTGGGACACAAAGACGGAATCATTTTCTAACATACTTCACAAAATTCATTTCTTTTCTCGTCTTTATATGTGCGGTGCAACATCTTCTAATCAGTTGGAATAAAATCAACTATAAATTCAGGAATATATTACGGCAAACCCAAATACAAAAAAATACATTGAATAAAAAAAAAGATATCACAAAGGGGATTAGCATAGGCCTGCCGCGCATATGCTGCTACTACTATCCCTTTTCTTTCAGGCTCCACATGTCCCATAACCATCTGCCGTCTCGTGGTGTCGCGTTTAGTTATCCTTAAGTACGCGAGTATTTACACAGAATTTTCCTTGAAAATAAGTTACATATGCCGCGGCAATTCGTGTCATCGGATCACTTACAATGGTGCTGCCCAAGGAAAGAACTGCCAAGCTAAACGTCGACTAACTCTAAATTACTTAAATTCCTAAAATGTTGTTTCGTCAAGAGAGAGAGAGAGAGAGAGAGAGAGAGAGAGAGAGAGAGAGAGAGAGAGAGAGAGAGAGAGAGAGAGAGAATGCTGCAGCTTTCACCATCAGAAATAATACTTGTGTTGCTAAGTTTGGTCTGAATTACAATTTAGTTTGTCTTGCCACAGATCGGGCTCCTGCGATGTCAGGCAAAAATAATGGCCTGGTAGGATTAATCAAGGGAAGAATGTAGTCTAAAAATATTAACTCTATTTCACTTATTGTACTGCACTGTACTACACCAGGAAGTTTTGAGAGTGATTGATTGATTTAAGGTTTTCAGGCATCCTGACATCTAAGGTCATTGACGCCGATATTTAGTTTATATAAACAAAAAAAAATTAAAGAATATTCAATTGAAACCATAAAAGTTGAATGTCACTATAAAAGTTAGATAGTTTTCAAAAGACCCGCTTCTTAAATAAATCTAAAAATGCCACTTGCATAGTAGGACACATGTCCAAGAATCTTGGCAAGGATGAACCTCTCACCCTCACCTCGAGCCTCAAACAAATATCTATTCAGCAAAGATATTATAATTGGGGCATTTGGTCAATAGATGCCTCACTGGTAGAGGTACAGTCGTCACAATACGGTTGGTGTTGGCCCTTCAGCAGAAACTCGTGTGTCAACTGAGTGTGACCAATATGGAGACGGCAAAGAGAAGTCTCCCATTTTCGGGGCATCATGTTATACCTCCAAGGAGTTATGACATTTGTTACTTCTCTCATTTGATTGCCATCTAGACTATCCCATTGCTGTTGCCATTTATTGCAAACCAATTTCTTGATGTTAGGTAGATAATCCTTACACTGAATGGGATACCTTCTTGGCAGCAACTCAGATGCAGCATACTTTGCCATTGAATTGGCCTTCTCATTCCCAGACACATCTACATGTGCTGGAACCCAACAAAATCGAACCATTATACCTCTCAGTCCAATAATAAAGAGCCATTCTAAAATCTTTAAAACTAGAGGGTTACTAGAATTAAAAACTTCTAAAGATTGAATAACACTCCTTACATCACTAAAAATTGTAAAATTACCTTCCTTCTCTAATGCTATTTTCTCAATAGCGGTTAATATGCCATACAGTTCGGCAATAAATATGGAAACTGTTAGAAGAAATGCACCTCTACAATTAAAATCATTACTATGTACTCCAAATCCAATGCCAGCATCAGATTTGGAGCCATCAGAATATATAAAAATCGATCCTCTATGTTCTTCAACATGTTCCATAAAAAGAGACCTGGATTCTAAGTCAGTCATATTCTTCTTAACTTCAATAAAGTATTTACAAAAAAAAAAAAAAAAAAAAAAAACACTCAGGTAATTTCCATGGAGGCGTTGATGATACCTTGAATGGAAGTACCTTACTTCTAATTATATGCAGACTGTTTAATAATCATTTCACCCGAAAACCATAAGGCTGAGGAGATTTTGGGTGCAACTCAAAGTATGATGTGTGTCTCACCAGGCTTGCAGTCTAAACCAATACCGAATAATGGAAGACATTCGGTAAAGGTCTAGAAGTAACTCTCCAGCATCAACAAGGAGACTTGGGATAGGTGAGGCTCTAAACGCTCCTATGGACAATTTAATACTAGGATGATGTATTGAATCTAATATTTTAAACCGGCTTGTGGTGGCTGAAGAGAATATTTCACATCCATAACTAATTTTGGAAAAAATCAAGGCCTTGTATAATTTTAAAATATTATTGCTGACTGCCCCCTTGATGTATGGGACAATACTTTTAAAATATTCAGAGCTTTAACACATTTAGCTTTTAATGCTTTTAGATGAGAAACCCATCTAAGTCTACTATCAAATATCAACCCTAAAAATTTAGCTTCACTTGCACATGGGATCCGTTGACCTTTAATGTATATATCTGGGTCTGGATGTGCTCCCCGGATACGACAGAAATGCACAACAGTAGTTTTACTTGTCGAGAACTTAAATCCATTCATATCGGGCCACTGGATAATTTTGTCAATTGAGAGCTGTAGTTTTCTCTCAACCATTGCCACTCTGGCTCCAGCAAATATGGGGAGATCATCCACAAATAATGTTGAGAGAACATCCTGGGGAATGATTGAAGATATCCCATTAATTGCTAGTGCAAGAAGGGCTACACTCAGCACTCTACCCTGAGGAACTCCTCCTTCCTGGCACTTACTCTCTGATAGAGTTTCCCCAACTCTCACTTGAAAAACTGTGAAAGAAATGCCTGAATAAATAGTGGCAGCTCTCCTCTCAATCCCATTTCATGAATGATTTTAAGTATACCATATCTCCATGTGGTATCATATGCCTTTTCAAGGTAAAAAAAAATACAGTAACATGGTGCCATTTGGAAGCAAAGGCTTCACAAATAGAAGACTTAAGTCGTATCAACACATCAGTCGTTGAGTGCATTTTTCTGAATCCACATAGAATCGATCATAAAATACCTTTCTTTTCAAGGTACCACATCAGCATTGCGTTGACCATCTTCTCCATGATTTTACATAAACAACATGTCAGTGCAATAGGTCGATAGTTTGCTACTAAAAACTTGTCTTTACCGGGTTTTAAAAAGGCTAAAATAAGGGCTAGTTCCCAAACACTTGGGTAACTATGATCATGCCATATTCTATTAATGATGCTTAAAATAAATAACTTTGTAATAAAATGTACATGTTTAAGCATTGCATATGGAATTCCATCGGGTCCAGGGGCTGTATCGTTCCATGTAGCGAGTGCGGAATCAAGTTCTCTTTCAGGAAAAGGAGAATTATATGCTTCTTCCTTTCTTGTTGCAAAATTTTAAATTTTCTTTTCTTCAATGCTCCTGTACTGGTGACCAGGAGCTGCTACACTCTTGCATGATACATTTGAAAAGTGGTCAGCCAGGGCATTGCTAACTTCATTTGCTTCAGTTACATACTGACCATTCACCTTCAGCACTGGTGGTGGGTTGGGGGTGAATTTGCCAGCTATCTTTTTTACTTTCCTCCATACAGAAGATGGTGGTGTTCTACTGTTAATGGGGGAAACAAAAGACACCCATGAATGGCGCCTTGCTTCTTTCATGGAACGACGGAACTGTGCTCTAAATTTCTTGTACATGATTAAATTCTCATCAGTTCTGCGTCTACGCAATCGTGTTAAAGATCTTCTTGTGGCTCTGTGGAGGGCAGTTAGTTCTGAAGACCACCACGGGACTGGTTGTCGTTTGAATAACCCTGTTGTTTTGGGAATTGAATTGACTCCTGCTGTATGGAGAGTTCCACTCAGTAAGTCTAGGGCATCCTCAATATTTTCAACCTGTTCTGCATCCCCCTCAATTTTGCTTAGCTCATGAAATATATCCCAGTCTGCTTTGTCAAGATTCCATCATGGCAATCTCTGTAAAGGTGGACCATTGTTGGTGTTTATAATGATTGGTGCATGATCACTAGTATGCCAATTCCCTAATTTCCTCCAATCGAAGTCGAGAAGGCAATTAAGGCTTACGATTGATAGGTCATTACATGACAAGGTACCTGTCTGGACATGAAAGTGTGTGGGCTCTCCTGTATTAAGGAGTCCTACATCTTCATTTTCCACAATTGATGATATGATATTTCCCCTCGTGTTTCCTAAAACATCACTCCACAAAGGATGTCTACCATTCAAATCTCCAAGTAAAAGAAAATGTTGAGGGAGTTGTTGAATCACTTCCACTAAGTTATCATACAAAATGTCATCATTTGGAGGCAAGTACAGAGAACAAATTGTATATTTTCTACCTATGTCAATCTGTACAACCACTGCCTGCAGAGGTGTACGAATAGACAGAGAAACTTGGGGAACATCTCGACGAACGTATGTGAGACTTCCAACATGGCTCCCCACTAATATATTCGCAAGGACAAGGGGTATTATGATCAAGTTTGCTCTCCTGTACACAAATAATTATGGGGGAATGCTCATGAATAAGGAGCTTAAGTTCTTCATATTTGGCCCTTAAACCCTGACACTTCCATTGCAAAATGGAGGAAAAAACTATGGTTTATAATTAGGTAGACCCCTTGGATGGAGTCTTCCCATTAACAGTTTTTGATCTAACACTATTTCTAAGTGGTTTTATTACAGAGGGTCTTGATAGATTGGGTTTAGCATTTATGATTTTCTTTTTGTCTTTTTGATCTGATTTTTGAGGAGGTTGGTGGACCTCCACTTGAATTTCCGATTTATTTAAATCGACTTCCAGTTGATCAGAAACATCAACAGACAAAGCATCATATTTATTTGATGTCGTAATTTTGATATTTCTTATGGAAGGGGGCGAGAGAGATGGAGGTTTCTCTCTTTTCCGATTAGTAGGTGGTGAGCTACCAGGATTTTGCCCTTTCCCCAATACAGGTGCACCCGGTAACTTGGTGTCAGGTGGAATCACCATCAAATCAGGCAAGGACATGGTCTGAGAGAGGTTAGTACTATTGTTGGTAATGGGGAACGAAGGCTGTACAGAAATGGGCAATAACCCATCTTTAATATACTGTGGCAGAGCCTCAGAAGGCAATACGATTACCTTGTCATGCAGTGCTTTATTATCAGAAGTTGTATTTCTTTTCTTAGGATTACTGGCAGTGCTAGGTGGGGTTGATGTCTCCTGTGGTAAATTTCCCTTTGATTTTAAGGCCTTTGCATAGCTGGTTGATTTAATCAACAGTCTTTTTGCATGTCCCACACTTATGTGTTCTAAACTTGATTTGTTTAGGGCAGCTTCCTCCAACTTATACAGTTCGCATCTCCTATCAGTTGATTTATGATTCAAATTGCAGTTTGAACACTTGATCTCAAGTGTACATTCTCCATGATAAGTTTTGGAGCAAATACCACACATTTTTTTCATTTTTGCAAACTTTGGATGGGTGTCCAAATTTAAAACAATTAAAAAGCATTTCCGGGGCTTTTGTTTGAAAGGCCGAACTTAATCCTTTCATTTTCAATAACAATATGGAAAGGTACATCAGCATCCTGGAAAGTAAGTATAATCATTGAAGTTACAGGAACCTTATGCACTTTCCATACATTTAGTGGACACATAGAAAGGATCTCCTCCTCTGTAAATTCGTACAGGTAATTATTAAAGACCACTCCCCTTCCATAACTAAAATTTAAATGAGGTTTCATTTCCAATGTAATTTCCTCACTGCCAGTCTGTAAGTTAGATAGTATTGCAGACCGAGTCGAAGATTTGGCATGGACAAGATAACTATTCTTCCCAAAACGAGATATATCTCCAGGTGCAATGGTTCCTACTTTTTTCTGAATAAACTTATATATTTTAAAATAATTCCCTATCGTCCCTTTAGGTTCAGCAACAAGCCACACTGGTAGTTTGGGTTTTCTCTGTGAAGGCATGGGTACATTTCTCTCTTTTTCAATCCAATCAGCAGGTTTGTACACATCCAATTCCTTTGGGACCTTATCACAAAGAGCTCCCATGATGTTCAATTCGTTAATTTTGATATAACTTATGGCATTAAACGCTTCATCGTGACTATCAAAAAGATATCCAAGAGTCCCATTTTTCATCTCAACCTTATTTCCTTTATTAATCCATAGCGCTCAAATGCTCTATATATACCATCATAATTTGTCTCTAATGGAATTTGGGAAACATGAAGGAATCGTGTGTTACCCAAATTACTAGATTCTTTATCATCAATAGAGTGGTCCTTTTTAGTTCGAAGGTCATCAACAGAATTTTCCTGAATTACAGTAGCAGAAGTCATCAACAGTGCCGGGGGGGGGGGGGGGGGGGGGGAGTCAGCAGATCCAGGGGATGGCGAGTCAGTATTTGAAGGGTCCATATTTAAGGGTGGGATTTTCTTTATGTTTTTTGTTGGTTTACCTGCTTGAGAATTTTAAGAAAGTATCATACGTTGGAAAGGAAATTTGCAATCTCCACTATAGGCACAATGAGAGTACAGTATACTTTCCAGATGGTCCACTCCATACCCTACCCGAAGGATAGCACCAAAACAGATATAGAGGCACAGGTGTAAGCTAAACCCGCCAGTTAGGACTGAGACCAGGGATATATGGAATCATCCTCCCCATATCTGTAATGATGGGCTTCCGGCCAGAAGCCTAGAGTCCCAATTCAAGGATTGGATCCCCCCGGAATATGATGACCCAACCCTTGAGAGTAGTTCTGCCAAAAAGGTTCAAACCATCTTCAGGATGGCTGAGATCATCCAATACTCTCATATATAGCTTTGAATGAAAATACCTCCCAACCGTGATCCCTTCTCCCATTCATCTAAGCAGGCAGCAATAATGAATGTGAAAATGTCCACGCCATTTAAGTAAAATAAAAATAAGTAAATAAATAAATAAATGAACAAATAAGATAAATATTGTATATATATATATATATGTAAAAACCTACATATACTGTATATAATATATATATATATATATATATATATATATATATATATATATATATATATATATATATATATATATATACACATACATACATATACATATACACATATAATACATAAGAAAAATAATACTCATAAAGTTAGGATAGCAAGGCAAAAGAAAGTTGATAAAATTAGGAGAAGGTCGAAGTAATACTGAGCAAAAGGAATAGAGTAAAGGGAGAGAAATTTAGGTTCGAACTTGGGGAGAAATTTTCCCCAAGTTCGAGAGCCCTCTTGCCCGTCACAATTCTTCAACAATATGAAGAAACCACATGACTTCGTCAAGGCATTCTCTCATTAAGAGGGTTTTTTTGGGTGAAGACAACATGTAACCAATGTTCTTGTGAAAGCAGTCAATTTCATTAGGTCAAAAGGTTTCAATCATCGCCAGCTTAAAGAGTTATTAGCAGATACTGAACTACAGTACTGTGATGTGAAGTATTTTTTTCAAGTCAGGTGGCTGAGTAAGGCAAGAATGTTGTAAAGAGCACATAAACTTTTGAATGAAATTTTGCTCTTCTTATTCATAAGAGGTAATACTATCCATGATTTGAATGATAATGAATGGACACAACAGACCAACTTAATACCCTTAATATATTGCTTCTAGGAAAAGATCAACTCATTAATTACCCTGCTCACCCATGATCAAAGGGTTTCAGACCAAATTATGGTTCCCCTTCTAAACAAACATTAAACCACCATGAAATAAGCTATGAGCAGTGTCTGAAATAAGGTGACAGGCTGGCAGCTCTAAAAGAAGAATTTTCAATGTGATTCCAATCTTAAAAAACACTCGCTAGCTATTGAACTGTTTGCTTCCCTATTTCATGTGGATGTGGAAACTATTACCGAAGATATGCAAATAAAATAACTGAACAGCAATGTAATAATGCACTTAGAAATAAGTATGGTGGTAGCTCCATATATCACTTCTATAAACAACAATTATCAAACAAAATATCCAATACTATCTGGTCATGCAATGAAGGTGATAGGAATGTTTGGTAGCACGTATATATGCGAAGAGGTCTTTGAAAAAATGCACCGGGGTAAGAATTAATTTCAGTCCTCACTAACTGATGGAAACTTAGTTTGCAACTTGTGACTTGCCACATCAGCCAGTTAGGCTGATATTGATCAATTGATTCTACAAATGCAAAGTCAACCATCCCACTGGATTATTTTCTCATTTGGTTGCAGAAAGAATGATAGGATTTTCCTATCAATTCAAGTATCGTTATCTAAACATGCATATTAAAGGCATAGTGTATTTAACAATAAATACACCCTATAAAATTCAGATGGATAGCTGGGTGATAAATCAAGAGAATTTTGTATAGGATGGGAATGTAATGAATCTCGGTTCTTGAGATGATTCGGTTGACATATGTCACAGGAGGATTCTTATTTTTTATTACATATTAAATTCGCATATTCTATGAAGCCTTTTGTTACTACAGAGTGTTTTTCATTACTTAAATAGAAAAAAAATAATTTTGTAGTTTTTTTTTTTCTATTGAGGCCCCAATATGCGACCCTCCATAACATGAGATTCTTGAGTAGAGTCCCTTCTTTTGAAAAGGTTGCACACCCCTAATTTACGGCAAGTTTCACAAATCATTGCATCATCAAATCACCAGAGTTGACTTTGGGCATGAATTTTCTTCCTTATTGACTAACCAAAGAAAGGATAATTAGATTTCAGAAAGATTTTAATAACATCAACTCTCGATAGCATGCCTTCCTCATCAGAGCTTCCAGAGAGTTAATCAACCGATTAGGAGAAATCAGGAAATATTAAAGAAAATTAAGAATTTATCACTATCTGTTTGATTCAATCACACATGTCTTCCATTTTCTGAGTTGCCACTTGAACTAGGTAATCAATCGAAAATTGCTGATATCAAGAGCCACTGGCGAAAAATATTAACCCTTGACTGGAACAACATATGCAATGGTAATATGCCATATAGTAGTTCAAAGTTTTGGGCCCATTGCAAATATAGTGAAAGATGCCGGAGGAGAATATGTGCTTTGGGATCTAGCAAAATTTACTTATACACCTATAGTGTCCCAATAAATAATGCCCATGTAGAAAGTGTTTTTTTTTCGCATGTTACATCAGTGAAACCAAATGAGACTTGAGTTATTGACCTCAATTCTAAGATTAAAAACAAGCCTTGAAATAAATGGAAAAAGTTGTGTAGCGATTGGGCCCTGTAGGGCAATGATTAATTTTTACTCTTCATTATATAATTATGAACAGGAAGAGAATGATGAAAATGAGGAGGTGTTGGTAAATGAATCAATATTAGAAAACTAAATTCAGAAAAATGCCTGTTCCTTAATAAGTAAATTACTTTTGATACCCTTTCCCACTTGAAGAAAATTGTTTTATTTAAAGACAGTAGTTAAGGCATTTTGCGTTCTGTTTATTTTATTTTCAACATGTCATACTAAGAGGAAGGAAAATTTTCAGCCTTATTAGTTCAACAAAAATAATTGGAATTTTCGCCCATCTGAGAGAATATAGCCTTTCAACTTCAGCAAAATACATGATATCAAAGGTAAGTTTCACAGATAAGTTTACCAAGGTTTATCTATCTCTCTATTTATTAATATAGATATAGAGTATATGTCAATATGTCTGATTTGATAAGTTTACAATGTTATCCTAAACGTTAGGAATGAGCTACTTTTATTTCAAATCCGCTACTTTTGAAGTTAGCATAGTCTACTTTTCCCAAAATAATCTGGCAACCCTAGAAACGGCAACACTGCTAAGGCTGGTTGAGTCACTAGCCTTGAAACATGAGTGTGAGAAGGTGTATGTCTGGTTTTCCAATCGTGTTTTGATATATAATCGTAATATTGTGAAATTTTCGCATAGTTTTTGGTGTTCATTATTGTATATATACTCCAAAGATTTCAAAGCAAAATCAGAAATCTCAAGGAAAAGCAATTTATCAACGTTTGCTAAAGGAAAGAGAGAGAAGAAAATAGTGCTCCTTCTTTGTTTACTTTTCTTACTCCCAAACAACAATGTGTTCTAACTTTCATCTCACAGATCCTACTGGTTCAAGAGAACAGTCCGGAGTTCATTCAGCTGATGAAATTATTTGTAATGAAAGAAAAGGCCTTTCTATGTAAGAAAGAAGATCTTGAATAAGAAAAATTGAGACGATAGTGAGAGAATTATTGTTTTGACAGAAAAGTGCGCGTTCACTGTGAATGTATTAGAACCTATATGTCCTGACTGAGGGGAAAAAAAAGACAACTACAAACAAAGAAAAACCTCAGTGATGAGTATCCAACAGTGAAATGCACCGCATGCGAGGTTTTAATTTTAGATGATCCTCCAAAATTGAACTTTTAACAAAGAAAGGGAACAGCACGCACAACCTTGAGACTCGTATATTCGTCTATGGTAAATGATTCAGGCAATACGAGCCTTACTAAATTATGTGGTATCATGGGGGTGCCTAGTTTGCATACAAGTATGTACCAGAGATATAAAAATATGTAATAGGATAGAGATTGATTGATTTAAAGTTTTCAGGCATCCTGACATCTAAGGTCATTGATGCCAATATCATTTAGTTTATATCTATAAAAAAAAATTAAAGAATATCCGATTAAAACAATAAAAGTGGAATGTCATTATAGAAGTTATATAGTTTTCAAAAGACCTGCTTTTGAAATAAACCTAAAAATGCCACTTGCATAGTAGGACAAATAATGTCCAAAAATCTTGGCAAGGATGAGCCTGCCACCCTCACCTCGAGCCTCAAACAAATATCTATTCCTCAAGTTATTATAATTGGGGCATTTGGTCAACAAATGCCTCACTGTTAGAGGTACTAAATAGTAGTCACAATACAGTTGGTGTTGGCCCTTCAGCAGAAACTCGTGTGTCAACCGAGTGTGACCAATACGGAGACGACAAAGAGACGTCTCCCATTTTCAGGGCATCATGTTATACCTCCAAGGAGATATGACATTTGTTACTTCTCTCAATTTATTGCCATCTAGACTATCCCAGTGTTGTTGCCATTTATTACAAAGCAATTTCTTGATGTTAGGTAGGAAATCGTTACAAGGAATGGGATACCTTCTTGGTAGCAACTCGGATGCAGCAGTCTTTGCCAGTGAATCTGCCTTCTCATTCCCAGACACATCTACATGTGCTGGAACCAAAAAAATCTAGCCATTAAACCTCTCCGTCCAATAATAAAAACCCATTCTATAATCTTTAAAACTAGAGGGTTACTAGAATTAAAAACTTCTAAAGCTTGAAGGACACTCCTTGCATCACTAAAAATTGTAAAATTACCCTCATTCTCCGATGCTATTTTCTCAATAGCAGTTAATATGCCATACATTTCGGCAGTAAATATGGAAGCTGTTAGAAGAAGTGCACCTCTACAATTAACACCTCTACAATTAAAACCATTACTATGTACTACAAATCTAAGCCAGCATCAGATTTGGACCCATCAGTATATATAAAAGTTGATCCTCTAAGTTCTTCAACATGTTCCCAAAAAAGAGACCTGGTTTCTAGGTCAGTCATATTCTTCTTAACTCCAATAAAGTATTTAAAAAAGATATCTCTGGTAATTTCCATGGAGGCGTTGATGATACCTTGAATGGAAGTACCTTACTTCTAATTATATCCAGACTGTTTAATAATCGTTTCACCCGAAAGCCATAAGGCTGAGGAGATTTTGGGTGCAACTCAAAGTATCATGTGTATCTTACAAGGCTTGCAGTCTGAAAGGCTAAAGAGTTGGGGAATCTTTGCAATCTAAACCAATACCGAATAATGGAAGACATTCGGTAAAGGTCTAGAGGTAACCCTCCAGCATCAACAAGGAGACTTGGGATAGGTGAGGTTCTAAATGCTCTTGTAGACAATCTAATACCAGCATGATGTATCGAGTCTAATATTCTTAAAACGCTTGGGGTGGCTGAAGAGTATATTTCACACCCATAACTAATTTGGGAAAAAATCAAGGCCTTATATAATTTTAAAAACGTATTGCGGTCTGCCCCCCATGATATATGGGAAAATACTTTTAAGATATTCAGAGCCTCAAGATACTCAGCTTTTAATGCTTCTAAGTGAGAAACCCATGTAAGCCTACAATCAAATATCAAACCTAAAAATTTAGCTTCACTTAAACATGGTATCCGTTGACCTTTAATGTATATATCCGGGTCTGGATTTATTCCTCAGATAAGACAAAAATGGACCATTGTAGTTTTACTTGTCGAGAACTTAAATCCATTCATATCGGCCCACTGGATAATTTTGTCAATAGAGAGTTGTATTTTTCTCTCAACCATTGCCATTCTAGTTCCAGCAAATGATATTGAGAGATCACCCACAAATAATGTTGAGAGAACATATTGGGGAATGACTGAGTATATCCCATTAATTGCTAGTGCAAACAGGGTTACACTCAGCACACTCCCCAGGGGAACTCCTTCCTGACACTTACTCTCTGATAGAGTTTCCCTCACTCTCACTTGAAAAACTGTATGCGAAAAAAAATGACTGAATGAATAGTGGTAGTTCACCTATTAATCCTAATTCATGAATTGTTTTAAGTACACCATATCTCCATGTGGTATCATATGCCTTTTCAAGGTAAAAAAAAAAAACTGTCACATGGTGCTGTTTGGAAGCAAAGGCTTCACAAATAGAGGGCTCAAGTTGTATTAACACATCAGTTGAGTGCATTTTTCTGAATCCACATTGAATCGGTGATAAAATACCTTTCTTTTCAAGGTACCACATCAACCTTGCATTGACCATCTTCTCCATGATTTTACATAAACAAGAAGTCAATGCGATAGGTCGATAGCTTGCTGCTAAAAACTTGTCCTTACCGAGTTTTAAAAAAGCTAAAATAATGGCTAGTTCCCAAACACTTGGGTAACTATGATCAAACCATATTCTATTAATAATGCTTAAAATAAATAACTTTATATTAAAATGTTCATGTTTAACCATTACATACGGAATTCCATCGCGTACAGGGTCTGTATCGCTTACAAATAGCGAGTGCGGAATCAAGTTCTCTTTTAGTAAAAGGAAAATTATACGAGTCTTCCCTTCCTGTTGCAAAATTTAAAATTTTCTTTTTTTCAATGCTCCTGTACTGGTGATCAGGAGCTGCTACACTCTTGCGCGATACATTTGAAAAATGGTTACCCAGGGCATTGCTAACTTCATTTCCCTCAGTCACATACTGACCATTCACTTTCAACACTGGTGGTGGGTTCGGGGTAAATTTGCCAGCTATCTTTTTTATTTTTCTCCATACAGAAGATGGTGGTGTTCTACTATTAATGGAGGAAACAAAAGCCACCCAAGATCGACATCTAGCTTCTTTCATGGCACGACGGAACTGTGCTCTACACTTTTTGTATGTTATCAAATATTCATCCGTATGGCGTCTACATGATCTAGTCAAGAGATTTTCTGGTGGCTCTGTGCAAGGCTGTTAATTCTGAAAACCACCATGGAACTGGTCGTCTTTTGAATAGTCCTGTGGTTTTGGGATTGGAATTGATACCTTCCATATGGAGAGTTCCATTCAGTAGGTCTACTGTATGGCATCATCAATACTTTCAAACTGTTCTGCACTACCCTCGATTTCACTTAGCTCACGAAATTTAACCCAGTCTGCCTTGACAAGATTCCATCGTGGCAATCTTTGTAAAGGCAGACCCTTGTTGGTGTTTATAATGATTGGTGCATGCCAATCATCTAATCTCCACCAATCAAAATTAAAAAGGCAGTTAGACCTTGCAATTGAAAGGTCAATGCATGACAAGGTACCTGTCTGAACATGGAAGTGTGTGGGCTCTCCTGCATTAAGGAGTCCCACATCCTCATTCTCCACAATTGTCGAGATAACATTGCCCCTTGTGTTTACCAGAACATCACCCCATAAAGGATGTCTAGCATTCATATCTCCCAGTAAGAGAAAAGGTTGAGTGAGTTGTTGAATGACCTCTATTAAATCATCATATAAAATATTATCATTTGGAGGTAAGTAGAGAGAGCATATTGTATATTTTCTCCCTATATAATATATATATATATATATATATATATATATATATATATATATATATACATACATACATACAGTATATATATATATATATATATATATATATATATATATATATATATATATATATATATATATATATATATATACATATACATATATAATCATTTGCATGAATAATCTCAGTCGATTTAAAAATAACACACTAACATTTTTTGTCATTTAACAAATATAGTTCCTTTTTGGGGTTATTATTTAAGGATACATAATATTTACCAGATATGTAATACTTTATATCATTAGAAAGCTTAATTGTTCAGCCAAACAATATGATTTAACACATGTTTTTTTTCGCATTTACTGTAATCTTGTAAATACCATTTCAGTAACACACTACAAACTGACTCGTTTGTTTTGTTATGTATGTTATAGGGTTCATATTATCATTCTACAATAACACTCAAGAGACTGAATTTAGGTCTCATTTTAAAGCCAAACAATCAACAAAAGTATAGTCACACGAACCATCTAAATTATATTATTTCTTTACGTAGTTCCACTAACTAAAAAGTGTATTTTACTATTTTGATGTAAAAGAATTATACAAATTATATCATAATAAATCAATAGAAATTAAATCAATTCAACTAAATGGCCAAATATAATAGTTTTCGAGGTCAGGGGTGTAAACAGAAGCATTTACAAAAAAATTATATTTTTCGCTACGAATTGCTCGTATATCCAAATAAATTTATTTATATTTACATTAATGGAATGTCTCTTACTGTAATGTATTGTTAGAATCGTAAGCTACCAGAAAATGATTTAGAGCGTGGGACGAAGAGTGTTAATAGATCTAGAATACAGGGTTGGCATTTCTTAATACTAGTATGTATTTTCCTCTATCATCGTTGGGAATATTTATAAAAGAAAAAAAAATATCATCCAAATAATGTATATAGCAGTAGAAAGTAGTCCATTTACACAGGAAAAACTCTGGAACCAGAACAAGAAGTCATATTGCATTGGGCTGCAAGGATTTTTTATATTAGCTAAAAACAAAGAAATAGATAAATATCTATATCAATATTTACTATCTCTTTATATAAGTTACAAAAATGGCATTCCAAATAACTATGTCAATCTTTATCTTCTGCTACAGGACACTATGACTCATTCTTGTATCCTTAGTGGCTACAAAATTCAAATAGAAAAAAAATAGAGATTGTAAGTTGAATCCAATAGCAAATTCCAAGATTAGTGTGAGTAGTTTATCTTAATTGTAACATTATGTCGGCTAGAATTGTTTACTTTTATTACAGAAACCGAGTTACAACCAAAAAGGTCAAGTTCCTAAATAGGTTAAAAGAAAAAGTCGATCAATCTACCGTCCAAATCAAATGAAATTTGGGCTAAACTGATTGTTTCATTCATTTAAATAATCAATAATAATAATAATAATAATAATAATAATAATAATAATAATATTAAGAATAATAATAATAATAATAGACATTGCTATCATAACACCATTGAATAAATATAAGCACACCAAGAAATGTTCCCTGAGCAACTCTCTTTTATCTCACAATAGGAACTCTTTCCCTAATCAGAAAGAGTAAATAATAAAAAAAAATTCGCCGACAGCCCTAATTGGTGTTACTGTAGTGTGGTGAAACATTCATTTGGACTAAAAAGGCAAATTCTAAATTGAATTGCGTAGAAAATTCTAAGGTCAGCGAGAATAGTTATGGTTAACTAAAATAGAAACTGTGTTACCATTAAAAAGCCAAGATTCTAACTTCGGGTGATTTTTGTCTGGTTCAAGATAACAATAAAGAGAAAATGTTTGTCATACCAACGTAAGTCATGATGTTCAATGCAACGATAATTATTCCCTAAATCGTGTGCCGACGATTCCGCCCAGGACAGTTCAGCGCTGCCAATTCAGCGAATGACAATTCAGCTTAGAATCAATTCAGCGCATGACAATTTAGCACAACGATAAATCAGCACAAGGACAATTCAGTGCAAAAATGCACACACATTCACCCTTATCTTATTATTAGCATATAAAGATTATTTTTCTTATTATTATCATTGTCATTATTATTATCATTATTATTATTATTATTATTATTATTATTATTATTATTATTATTATTACTGTTGTAATTCATGGTTGTTAACAATAACAACCACTGAATAAATAAAGAAAGTTATAGTACAAGCTTAGGACGGTATATATTCCCTTTTCTGGAATACAGTTGTTTATAAACATTTGCTTAGTTAAAACTGAAAAGCCAGCCTTATGGAGCGGATTTTATCGGAGAAAGGACGCGAGCATATTCTATTGAATGGATTTTGCGTGGAGAACCTTTTTTATTGTACGATGGTAGAAAAAACCCAAAATACCAAAGGACAGCTAAGGCAATAAAAACGCTTGTTAATGAGTATGGAAGTCGATTTGATAAGTTGGAATACTTACAAAATATAAGCTACCTCATTGAATTTCAGAAACAAATAAATTAATTTATTTTTACATATACTGTATGTATTATTTTCAATATGTAAATTTAATAAATCTTTTATATCCCTTTTTATATATTATCAATAAAGTGTTAAAACTTTTTGCTGAATTTCCTTGTAGTTGCTTCCTTATGCTGACTTGTTACTGTGCTGAATTGTTCTTATGCTGAATTGTCATTCACTGAACCGTGTGTGCCTTTTAGCGCCGAATTGTCCTTGTGCCGATTTGTCCTAGTGTTGAATTGTCATGCGCTGAATTGATTCTAAGCTGAATTGTCATTCGCTGAATTGGCAGCGCTGAATTGTCTGCGCTGAATTATCCAGTGCGGAATTGTCGGTGTACCTCCCTAAATATATATATATTTCTCTCTCTCTCTCTCTCTCTCTCTCTCTCTCTCTCTCTCTCTCTCTCTCTCTCTCTCTCTCTCTCTCTCTCTCTCTCTCTCTCTCTCTCAATATTAGCTCTGGGAAAATACTTACAAAACTATTTAAACACGTTATGTATATTTTTCTTATGCAACATTTTGCATAAAATTCCAGTAAAATCATTTATGTATATCTTTCTTATGAGCTTAGCACATGGCAGTGTCACTTCTTCCGGCTACTTCACTGACTGAAAAATTCAGGGTAATAAAAATACTAAACGGAATATGATAGACGACTCCAATATTAGTTTGAATAGCTTAGCTTTATAAGGACAGACGATGAATGTCAACAAAACAGATTAAGATTCTGATTAACTGATAAAAAAGGCGATGAAATTGTCATTAAAATTTAATTAGATTTGAGCAAAATTAATTGTTACCTTCGATTAACACATCAATAAAACCAAGATATATTCATCATAAAACATTTTGTCATATTATTAAGTATAGAAGGATACATTCAATAAGTAACACTCTCTCTCTCTCTCTCTCTCTCTCTCTCTCTCTCTCTCTCTCTCTCTCTCTCTCTCTCTCTCTCTATGTATATATATCAGTAGACTATTTACTGCTGATATATATACATATATACATATATATATATATATATATATATATATATATATATATATTATATATATATATATATATATATATATATATATATATATATATATATATATATATATATATATTATACATATATATTATACATATATATATATATATATATATATATATATATATATATATATATATATGTATATATATATATATATATATATATATATATACATATATATATATATACATATATATATATATATATATATATATATATATATATATGTATATATATATATATATATATATATATATGTATGTATATATATATATATATATATATATATATATGTATATATATATCAGCAGTAAATAGTCTACTGGAGGACAAATTCCTCAGACATTTTCTTCCACTAGCGTCTGTTCATGGTCTTTCCATGCCATTCTATACCAGAAAATTTTCGTCAATCTATCGTCATCTCTTCTTTCCCTGCTTCCTTTGAAATCTCTGGGAAAGGCAGACATTAAGGTACGGTACGGAGTACGGTACGGTACGATTCAAGTACGGAAAAAATGGCAAAAATCCGTACCATACCGTAACTTAGGCTTAGCTATATCGCTAAGAAATTACTAATTCAAATTTTGGCTGATTCTGTGAGTGTACAAGCAGATCTCTAAGGAACTTGGCATTTCAATGTGTAACATACCATGCATAGTGTGTGAGTGTGTGTGTGTGTGTGTGTGTGTGTGTGTGTGTGTGTGTGTGTGTGTGTGTGTGTGTGAGTGTGTGTGTGTAATTATATAATTGATATGTCTGTGCTTAATTCTTGAGGTATCATATAAAAAACATTTATAGCCTTAACCATATAATCCAATATTGTTCATTCCAATTCTCCAATCTGCTTGATTATGAACGTGTCTTCTACTCAGAACTGATCGTCTTGTTGGCCTAAACAGTCTGTTATCTAAT
>NC_090744.1:88434189-88439189 GCF_036898095.1 Palaemon carinicauda | reverse complement strand
TATTGTATTTTCTGTCACCTAAGTAACCATATAATGAACATTCTCCGGATTGAGGTACATTAAAAATTACTTGAAACTACGTATTAAATTATGATATAATAGATACCCTTTTGTTTCCAACAGGTAATACATAATCATTTCAACCTGTGATGTTTGATTTGACGCTAATGTGAGGCATTTTCTATATACTTACTGCCTTTTTTAATGTTCAGAACTTTTTTTTTTCAGTTATTAATTAAATGGTAATGTCAGGTACTGATTTAAGTTCACCTGAGGGTTATTATCTTCTATATTTTGTTTATCTTACTAAGATCTTTGAGAAAATATGTCAAGGTTTGAACATTTTGTATGCAAAGGATCATGATACTGGGAAATATTTTGAGTAAGATTTAATGCACCAAATTAATAGTTTCTTGGGAAATGGGTTTCATGAATCCTCATGTGAATCCTCTTGCTCAATTTCGAAAAAAATAGAAATATTATTTATGATAATTACTTATACAGTAAATTTGTGTATTCATTATTATTACTAGTAGTAATACGAGTGATATTAGCATTAGTAGGAGTAGTAGTAGCAGTGGTAGTAGTTCTATTGTAATTAGAAATTACTAGCAGCTAATAATAATTTCATCACAAGTATTAATATCATTACAGTTATTGTTAATACTATCGTCATCATTATCTATATCACTACTGTAATAAAAAATGAATATACACACAAGCACGTATAACTTATTGTACACCTGTTAATTCTTTTATGTTACTTTGAAATTTTCATAAAGAGGGGATTTTAACGAATTAGATTGATGAAGCTTATAGTACGATAAAAGTACAGAATTACCGCACGTTACTTTTTTCTCACTGTACGGTATGGAAAAGATAACTGAGGGTACGGTACGAAATTACGATACGGTATTTTAACCAGGTACGAAGTACGAAAAACATTCCGTGGTACCCAAAGACAAGGCTGGTTGGTAGTACGTATTACCAACCTTATCTCTGAGGACACATTCTCTTATTCTTAATGTGCATCTATTACCTGCTATCCTCATACATGTCCTGCCCATATCCATTTCTTTTCCTTACATTTTGACAGCATATCCTCTACTTTAGTTTGCTCTCGCATCCATGTTGATCTTTTTTCTGCCTCTTAGTGTTATCCCCATCATTATTCTTTTCATAGCTCATTGTTCTGTAACTAGTTTATGTTCTAAGGCTCTAGTTAAGGTTCCAAGTTTCGGATACATAAGCTAATACTTGTAGGAACATCTGTTGAAATAATTTTATTTTTAGAGAAAGTAGAGTTTTCTTTTTGTAATCTCATTTTGTTTACCAAAAGCTACCCTTCCCATACTAATCTTTCTTTCAATTTCGGTCACATGTCCTGGGGAAACACTTAAGGCCCCTCCACACGAGAGGCAGATGTAGGGTGACCACTCTAATTTGCTTGTAATTCCTTCACATTGATAGTGTTAACAGATCAAACAGTCCGAGGCAGAAAAGAGGCACAAAGAGGCGAACGTATGACTTGGGCCAGACGCTAGGCAGAGTGCAGTTATAGGGGTCAGACAGATAATCAGGCGCCCATTCAGAGGCTCAACAACTGGCACAAGCACTTTGATGTTTTTTCCCGTGGTTTCTTCGTCTATGACGTTATCTACACTTGATCATCATTTATACAACAAAATTGGTAATAGTGTCTGCCCGCCGTGCATTTGCCCCTCGTGTGGAAGGACCTTTACTGCCTGCCCTTAGGTACTTTTATACCTTAATCTCCTTAGAGGTTCGTCCATAACCCTTATTTGTTGTCTCTACATTTTCACTAAACATTACCTTAATTTTACTCATATCAACTTTCAATCCTACATTTCTCCTTTCTCTATTCAAATCATCTATCTTTAGCCATTTCTACCATGATTCACTAAACACAACTATGTCATTTGCAAATATTGAGCAAGATGTTAAGGTATTCTTCATTGATGTTAATTCCTACATCTTCCCAATCAATGCTAGGCATGATATGAATTATTTATGAAATGGAGTCTCCTTGTCTAACTCCTTTCTCAATCAGAATTTTCTCACTATATGTAGTTTTAGTATTGCTGTACTTCATGTACAGATATCTTCAAGTGTCCTCGCCTTTGAAGGGTTTCTCATAGTCTATAAACGCCCTACATAGTGGTTTGTAATATTCAGTTGATTTTTCCATTAGCGGGTTAATCATATGGATATGATCAGCTGTTGATTACCAACTTCTAAAGCCTGCCTGCTCTCTTGGTTGATTGAAGTCTAGCTGTCTTTATATTACAAAGTATGATTGTAAGCAATTCAATGACAGTGGCTCCTCAACATCCGGGTCTCAGTATTGATATTTCTTCAACTCTGTATGACTCTTAAAATTTTAGGTGTGATTCTCGACAACAAATTTACTTTGGGGAAACACTTTAGATCTATGTCTTCTTAAACTGCACAAAAAAAAATGGCTTATTGAGAAAGTCTTTTTAAGATTTTCGGTGATCAATCTATTCTGAAGAGTTTTAATTCCTTCATTTTACCTTGTTACGAATGTTGTTCTGTCTGGTCTTCAGTTGCTGATTCTCATCTTATTTTATTGGATAAAAAATTATGGTCTATCAAATTTCTTAGTCCTGATCTAGATATAAATCTCTGGCACCTTCGTTCAATTAGATCGTTATGCATGTTGAATGAGATTTTTCATAATTCTGACCATCCATTACAGTCAGATCTTTCCGGACAGTTCCATCCTGTTCGTAATACTAAGCACGAAGTTATTTCTAATAGTCACGCCTTCTCCTTCATGAATCAGGTAGAACTTCATCAGTTCAAACTTGCAGTATATGTTTTTATGTTAAACACGCTGACATAAGTCTTTTTATAGTTTACATGAAATATGCTTTTAAAATATTTTATTCTAGTTGTTCATTACTTCTCATATCATTTATTTATTTCCTTGTTACCTTTCCTCACTGGGCTAATTTTCCCCGTTGGCGAAAAAAAAACAAATTGTAAACTGTGCTCACTAGAAGATTTCAAGGTCAGCGTGAATCGTTTCACTTAATTACGACTAAAAGAAAGTTAAAACCAAATAGGTTAAGTTTCAAAATAATTTATTTAAAAAAAACTTGACCATTCTATCGTTATTAAATTAACTCTGAGTTAAGGTGATCGTCGTATTCATTTAATATATCAATATGGATAAGGACACATGTATCATACCATCCTTGAGTTACGATATCAAGTGACACATTTTTGGGATTCGCTCCCTATTCAAAATATTGATCCCATTCTTTCAATGAAGGTTTTACTGCTTCCTTAGAGAGAGAGAGAGAGAGAGAGAGAGAGAGAGAGAGAGAGAGAGAGAGAGAGAGAGAGTTACAAGGCATTATTTTCTTCTTATCCTTGGTCAGAAATCCAATAAATAAACGATAAAGCTCAGTCGTATTCTTTTGCATTTTCTCCTTAAAAGGAAGGCTGCAGAATCATGTACAGTTGGACCAAAGGCCCTCGCCCTAAGAAAGTGAACCATGTCACACCCTTACTGCACTTTATTATCAAATGTGTAGCTCGGCCCACCACTTCTGTTATATCTCCGATATCTCGCCGTGCAGTAATGGTGTGACAGGTTCCCACTCATCATTGAAAGGTGTGCTAGGAATTCATGTGGTCAACTGTACATCGTCGCTATCTTTTGACTTTATATCGAAGCCAATAAGGAACAAAAAGTCTTTTCCGGTCTTCGCTTAAACAGATTAATATTTAAATGCTGTCAATAATACCACTAAAGAAATCTGATCCTCAATTAATATATCAATAAAAGTAAAAGAACATGTACCATACTGAACTCTCTCTCTCTCTCTCTCTCTCTCTCTCTCTCTCTCTCTCTCTCTCTCTCTCTCTCTCTCTCTCTCTCTCTCTCTCTCTCTCTCCGCTCAAGTGTAAAAGACAAAGACTTCCTATTGCACTCTTTGCTCATAAGGAATTAATATGGATAAATTAATGTCAGGACTAGCATTCATTACCAGTATTCTTTCTTTTACTCTATCATACTTTAGAATATTTAAACAAAATTAACAAAAATTATATACAACATTTTGCTGCATCATACAAGATTATTATATATATATATATATATATATATATATATATATATATATATATATATATATATATATATATACACACACACAATATATATATATATATATATATATATATATATATATATATATATATATACACACACACAATATATATATATATATATATATATATATATATATATATATAAATATATATAAATATAAAACATTGAGCATTTGGCTATAGCAACTGGATTAAAACTCCGGTAAGACTGAGCAAAAACTATTTGTATTCAGAACAAGGAGTCATTCTGCAGTGAGTTGACAGGATTTCTTTAATACCCTCTAAACATAGTAAGTATTAACATTCTATATAACATTTTCCATAAAAATGGAGAAAAAAAGGAATGTAAATCTATGTTTTCGGCTAATTGAATAAATGGTTCAGCACATGGCAATACAGTACGAATCCTTGTTCAGGTTACCTCAGTAGTTGGAAATTCTGGACAAGAAAATACCGATATTCTAAACTTAATCAGATAAAAGACTAAAGTCAGAGTGAATTATTTATCAAGTTACAACCAAAAAGATTATGATTACATATAAACAACAAAAAGAAAATCTACAATCGATCATCTACATAAAATAAATTTGTAACCTTAAGTAATTGTTTATTATACCACACCTAAGTCATAATCCTAACTGCAATACGAACTACTACATGAGCATCTCTCTCTCTCTCTCTCTCTCTCTCTCTCTCTCTCTCTCTCTCTCTCTCTCTCTCTCTCTCTCTCTGGGTGTGTATATATATATATATATATATATATATATATATATATATATATATATATATATATATATATATATATATATATATGTATATATATACACACATATATA
>NC_090744.1:88419189-88429189 GCF_036898095.1 Palaemon carinicauda | reverse complement strand
TTAGGCCGGAAGATCTTAGTGATATTGTACAATAATTATATGAACCCTAAAAATTCAGAAATCCTAAAAACAAGAGTTAAATAATTGCAATAATGAAAAAAGAAATTTATAGTGTCACGGAAGAGGTACTTATAATATCATGGCAATTGCAAAAACAAGTTATTTATTCGTGGAGGGGAAAAGAAACCAGAAATTCTAACACAAAACAAATAATATCTAGATCAATGGTAAACAATGAAGTATTAGATAAATATATAAGTATAATTAAAGAAAGCGAATTGAATCATCATACAAAACCAGCCATGTCTTATTATCTGTTGCGGAACTATAAAACCGGAGTTATCGCGGGCAAAGAGAGGTTGATTAAGAAAAAAGTCGGGTAGCTCTCGTTACCCTACTTCTTCATATCTTATTCCAGTAGAAGAAATATGGGATATTATTTTCGAATCTCATATAAATTGTGGACATGGGGGCGAAAAAAGAACACTACATAATCTTAAAACAAATGGCATAATTAATATTTCTTTATATCAAGTCCATTTATTTATTTCTCTTTGCAATAATTGTTTGAAGAAAAGGTCAAATATTTCTTCTAAAAACAATAACCAAATTCATCCAATCATATCAAATGGTTTTGGTGAGAGGGGCCAGGTTGATTTAATTGACATGTCGACAATACATGTTTGTGAATTTAGATATATTCTAAATTATCAAGACCATTTGACAAAGTTCTGCATTCTGCGACCTTGGTTAATAAAGATGTAACGTCTGTTGTTAATATTTTGATAGATATCTTCACAATTGGTTGTCCAAAAATTTTACAAACAGATAATGGACGCGAATTTAACTTCAATGATAAACTAAATAAAATATGGCCCAACATTAACATTGTTAAAGGAAGACCCAGACACCCCGAATCTCAAGGATCGGTTGAAAGATCCAATCAAGACATAGAGCAAATGATGCGATGTTGGATAGCGGATAATCAAAACATAAATTGGGTAAAGGGCCTGCCGTTTGTACAAATGCAAAAAAAAAAAAAATTGGATATTCTCCGTATTTTGCAGTATTTGGACAAAACCCTCCTATTTCATTAAGAATTAACGAAGAAGAAGAAGAAGAAGAAGAAGAAGAAGAAGAAGAAGAAGAAGAAGAAGAAGAAGAAGAAGAAGAAGAAGAAGAAGAAGAAGAAGAAGAAGAAGAAGAAGAAGAAGAGCAATTTATTACCGAAGAAGAAATAGACACGCCCCAAGAATCAAATCAGATTTCTGATAATTCAAAGCGGCTAGAAATTTTGAGAAAACAAATATCCATCAACATGAAACACGCCGTTAA
This sequence comes from Palaemon carinicauda, assembly GCF_036898095.1. Taxonomy (NCBI): domain Eukaryota; kingdom Metazoa; phylum Arthropoda; class Malacostraca; order Decapoda; family Palaemonidae; genus Palaemon; species Palaemon carinicauda. Next base: position 88,427,854 of record NC_090744.1, on the reverse strand, counting down.
AGTAGGCGAGATTAATATTGATAGTAATAATCTAGAAATATACGACCCAGGGACATTTGTTAAAATTCATATACCCAAAGTTGATAAAGTTCATAAAATGAATTTCCATAACATGTTAGGAAAATTTTGAATATTTACCAGATGTAAATAAGTATAGAATTGCTTCATTGAATAAGAATATTATAATTAAAAATCTATTTTCTCCCTCAACAATTGAAAAATGTGAGAATATGGAAAGAATAATAGAAAATACAAATGTTATTATGAAGATTAATAATAATAATAATACTCCTCCTCCTCCTCCTCCTCCTCCTCCTCCTCCTCCTCCTCCTCCTCCTCCTCCTCCTCCTCCTCCTCCTCCTCCATTTTCTAGAAACTTATCAATGCCTTTAAGGACCGTTGTACAACACGAAGAAGGGACAATATTTAATGGTTGTAAATGTCAAAATATATGTTTAACATTAAAATGTCCTTACCGCAAAGCACAACGAGAATGTTTAAAAGGGCTTTGTCATATTAAAAACACAAAAACACAAAACAATAAAATTCTATGTAAAAATTATTATTTTAATAACAAGTGGTCAGAATGACAATAATCACAAAAAGTATTATACAAGAAGAAAGAAGAGCTCTATTGTTTAGGTTCCTTTAATTGTTTTTATTTTTCTTTTTATTTATGGTATTTGGGGTATGTATAGTTGTTTCAAAAATGTTTATGTTATTATCATTATCATTAAATAAAGTCATTATTGTTATTTGTAATAATTCATGTATTATTATTAATAAAAAAAAAATTGATGTGAAAATGTTATTTCTTATTTTTTTCCCTAAGAGAAAATATTCTTATGTTAAATTGAAAAAAAACTACCTATAAACTAGATAATTGTGGGGGAGTATTTTTTGTTGATCTCTTAAATAGATAATACTCGGTTCCACCATCTTTAGGACTATGATTATTTTTTGGTGATGACAAAGCAATGTAATTGTTGTCATGATTAGGATAAAAATATCTTTGTCAATTACTACTATCATCTTTCATAGATTTTTTTGCAATATATAACCGATTGCTTTTAACTGAATCACTTTTGGGTTTCTTCTTATTCGAAGGATATACAATATCATCGTCATTTTCATCATCAAATTTTCTTTTTACTATTACTCTTGGTTGTTTGGTCATTTGTGTGGGTTGTATGGGTTTTTGCTTCTGTGGTGGTGGTGGTTGTTACTGTTGAACTTGTATATATAAAGACGAATTTATTTCATATCCTCCTTTTTGAGAAATAGAAGGGGCAGTTGATATATTCTCCTCTAAATGTAATTGATTTTTATTCAGTTGTTGAAATGAATATTTATTTTGTAAATTATCTTCATTATTGTTTCTGTTAATGTTCTTACTTTTATTGCCATGAAGTGTTTGCATAATATGATATTTTATGTGTTTTTTTTGGGGGGGTATTTCTATATTAGGGATGGTTGCTCAAATGATTCAAAGTTGTCATTACTACTACTACCACTATTAATACTACTACTACTACTACTACTACCGGGCTGGGGCCGTTGTTGGAGTTTGAGGTGCTGCTTTCATTGGAAGCATCATTAGGTGTCGGGGGGAAATTTGTTAAGTTGTTTTCATTTTTAAAAAATTCTTGCATTTTTTTTTTCATGTCTTTACCTTTGATGATTTTGGGTGTTGATTGTGGTGAAGTTGAATTAATTTTCATGCCCATCCCCTGTAATAGTTGAAGTTTTGATTGCTGATTTATTTCTCCGTCGTTTTCTGTGGTATCCGTTACAATTTCCATGTTTTGGTTATTGATAATATTACTACCATCATTATCATAAATTGGTAATAACATCTCATCCAAATTTTTACCGTCAATATCTGAATTACCCATCATCTGGTTTTCAAAAACCTGAAAATTTTCTTAATATGATTCATCAAAATTGAAGCTATCTATTAGGGCATGTAAATCGGTGTATTCCAATTCATGTTCTTGTAAACCATTGTTTATCATTCCATCTGCCATATATATTTTTTAATATAAAAAAAATGAATCCAGGTGAATTTAAGGATAGTTTATATAAGTTTTTTAAAGATGCCAGGTATCTAAACTCACTCAATAATGTACCCAAAATAAAAATTGCTATTCCATGGAACGAAAGAATATATTGGTATTATTATGAAGTATTATCATTTGGGTTTTTATTCAATAATATTAATGAAATTGAATTTTTCCAACAAAATAATGAATTTAATAAACTTAGATTTATTTTGAATCTAAATTACAAAAATAAAATGCTATATAAACGGAGGTTTTTTTTTTTTTTATTATACACCACCTCCACAAAATTATTGTGTTGGAGAAATAATATTAACTTGCGATAAAAAATACTTTTATTCCATTAACAAAGAAGATATTATTTCTGAATATCATCGGTTAAATCAAAGAAACATTCAATTTCGCACAGAAATGAGTAAAAGAAAACAAGAAAACAAAGATGATGTTATGGTATCAATCATTTTATTTAAAGAATTTATTCATCCTGATAATAATAATGGTAATAATTTGAAGAGTAATGACTCCTTTCCGCATATTAACTTTAATATCTTGACGTAAAATATACACCCCCTTTTTATTGATAGAGTATACTATTATAGTGACTATAATAAAGATGGTTTATATGAAAGATATAAGTGTGTTTTTCGAGCTAAATGTGATGATACATATACATATTTTGGTGTTTTAGCAACATTTCCTACGGGTGGTGGTATCCATGGTATAATTTATGTCCTAACGGACGTAAACAACTTTGAAACGTTATTGAAAAATGTACTATTTCTCCTGGGGATTATTATAAACAAAAACGCATAAAAACACACGAATAAATCAATTTGACTTGTAATATATAATTATATTTTTATATATATATATATATATATATATATATATATATATATATATATATATATATATATATGTATTTATCTATATATATATATATATATATATATATATTATAATATTTTAAAACTAATTTCATTTTGATAGCTGTATTATTTATTATTAATAATAATGCGATGTATATTTGAAACGTTAATTTTACAATTATATGAAACCAATAAATATAATTCACTTGAAGAAATTATAAAGGATTTGGGTTGTAATGAATTGAAAATTATAAACAACTGTAAAAGTATCATGTCCAAGGATCAAATATGTTTTTACGACCTATTTATACAGGCACTGAATAACATTGCATTAAAAATTTCAAATAATAATAATAATAATAATAATAATAATAATAATAATAATAATAATAATGAAGAGGTATGTAATAATCTATTTGATGAATTATCAATATATTCATGCCATGGACTTTCGGGGACGGGAAAATCTTTTTGGCCAAATAATATTAATGCTTTTTGTCAATTTTATGGAAATGGTCTCCGATACAAGATAAATTTAACAGTTGTAGCACCAAATAATTACATAGCGCTACAACAAAGGGGAATTACAATTAATGAAGCTATTAAATCCTTTTGTTTTGATATTTTGGGCATCAGTAATTTCAAAATTGATGAAAATGTGGCCGAGAAATTTGAAAAATGCGGAAAAGAAATAAGAAGTAACCTTAAAAATTATTCACTTGATAAGTTGATATCAAATATAATTGAAGTCGTTGGTCTAAAACGCCTGATGCAATATTATAAGCACAATTTTAAGAATGATCATATATATGTTGTTTCAATAGACGAAGGCTCTTTAATAACTAGTCTATCGTTCGCCTTATTACTTTGTGCGTTTCCCATAAATCAAACTATATATATATATATATATATATATATATATATATATATATATATATATATATATATATATATATATTATATATATTATTTTATGGTAAAAATCAATTACCCCCGTATCACTAGAATTGAAATTAAAGAGTTGTTATGATGTTGATTGGGGAAAACACAATCAAATAAATGTACATTGCTCAAAAACCCAACAAAAATCTGCGAGCCTAAATGAAAGTATTTTTTAAAGAATTTATCACATGCTTTAGTGATATTTTAGAAAATGAAAACTGTATAGACAAAATGACACTAATAAATAAGATACATTATTTTAGGGAAAATATAAAAATTGGTGGAACATTAAGTGACTACAAATTATGCCCCGACACAAGAAACGTATTAATCGTGGCCACAAACAAAAAAAGACACGAAGAAAATGTTTACCGATTAGAAAAGGAAGGAGAAGGTATGATATATAAAATTCCAGCGATAATAGATGAAGGAATTCCCAAGAATTATGATGTATGCACAAATATAGGTATTGATTCAGTGTTAGAAATAAAAAAGGGAACTATATGTATTTGCCGGGCAAATATTTTATCTAGTGGACTTGTAAAGGGAATGTCTTTGAAAGTATGTAAAATTTTAACCAATGAAACTAATGACGTAGATGCCATTATAGGCGCTATTTTGAATATGACAACAGTAAGAAAACCTACAAAAATTATATAAATTCAGTTGCATCTCTCTCTCTCTCTCTCTCTCTCTCTCCTCTCTCTCTCTCTCTCTCTCTCTCTCTCTCTCTCCTTATAGGTAAGAGAAAGAGAGAGTCTCCATAGGCGTTATTTTGTAAATACCCACAGTAAGCAAACCTACAAAAATTATATAAATTCAGTTGCATCTCTCTCTCTCTCTCCTCCTCTCTCTCTCTCTCATCTCTCTCTCTCTCTCTCTCTCTCTCTCTCTCTCTCCTTATAGGTAAGAGAAAGAGAGAGTCTCCATAGGCGTTATTTTGTAAATACCCACAGTAAGCAAACCTACAAAAATTATATAATTTTGGTTGCACAGTTGTCTTGATATTACTGGACATTCCCGTCATTAATATCATAAATGATAGTACAGCCTACTCCAACGAACCACACACACACACTCTCTCTCTCTCTCTCTCTCTCATCTCTCTCTCTCTCTCTCTCTCTCTCTCTCTCTCTCTCTCTCTCCTTGTAGGACAGAGAGAGAGAGAGAGAGTGTGTGTTCATAGGCGTTATTTTGTATATGACCATAGTAAGAAAACCTACAAAAATTATATGAATTCGGTTGCACCGTTGTCTTTATGTTAATGAACATTGCCCTATTCATTTCATATATGTTAGTACTGCCTACATCTACGAACCAGTCTCTCTCTCTCTCTCTCTCTCTCTCTCTCTCTCTCTCTCTCTCTCTCTCTCTCTCTCTCTCTCTGAATTTTTTAGGCCACAGCCAGTTGATGTCGAAACAGTTATTTTTAATAGTTGGGGAGCCTAATGACACGGGAGCCTATGGATCTGATTTGATATCCCTCCGTTTCATTCAAGACCTTTCACAGATAATGTAGAGAATTACAGACCAATATTACTTTTGCCCATCATATCTAAAATTCTAGAGAAGATTGTGTCAATTCAACTCATAAAATATCTCGAGGAAATCATTTACTGTCTCACACTCAATGTGGATTTAGGTCTCATCTCTCTACTGAAACTGCGTTATTGAAAGTTACAGAAACTATTTACAGAAATATCGACGACAAAAAGATATCTTTACTTACTCTAATGGATCTTTCTAAAGCTTTCGATAGCGTTAGCCATAATATTTTACTTCATAAATGTACACAATTAAAAATTGACCCTCTCTGGTTTAAAAGCTATCTAGAAAATCGTTACCAGTCAGTGAGATTAGGCGAAGTTATATCCTCCCCTAAACCAGTAAAATTCGGAGTTCCACAGGGATCTGTCTTGGGGCCAATACTTTTCCTAATTTATATAAATGATATGGCTACTGCTGTGCGAGACTGCATCTTGGTTCAATTCGCAGATAACAGTCAACTTCCAATGACTGGAATTATAAATTAACTGACTAACTTGATAGTAAGAGCAGAAAGAATATTAGAAATGGCGAAATGTTATCTTCAAATTAATGGATTAAATATTAACGAGTCTAAAACTAAATGTATATTCAATATCTCTAGGCAGTTCATATCCCAAATTCTTGAAGACACAAAAATAAATTTCAATGGATTTGCAATTGAGAAAAGCATTAAAGTAAAATATCTTGGGGTATATTTTGACCAATATATGCTATTTGACGGTCATATAGATGAAGTAAATGGTACTTTAATATACTTAAATAGAATTAAGGACCGATTTGATAGTGAAATGCGGGGAATGGTCGTTCACTCTCTTGCCATGAGCATTCTTGACAACTGTTTAAAGATCTGGGGCTCGACAACTAAGCAGCAGCTGCAGCCGATACAGAGGCTTCAAAACTTTGCAGCAAAAGTAATCGATTGGAAAGCCAAGAAGTATGATCATGTAACTTCAATTTTAAATAACTTGCAATGGCTGACAATCAAACAGAAGATTGATTTTTATCTATGAGTCATGATCTTTAAAATTTTACAAAATCTAATTCCACCATGGCTTTTTAATCTAATAAGAGTTGGAGTTAGACCTAACAAACAAACTAGATTTAATGATGACCTTTTTGTTTAAGAACCAACACTGATCTAGGAGGCAGAGCATTTGTCGTGCGGGGTCCATCAGTGTGGAAAGAACTGCCAAACCAACTAAAAGCATTAACTAATACAGTATTAACTCTTTTTAACTGAATTTGAAAAAGTATCTATTGTCCAAATAATTTTTATAATAATAATTTATATATACTTTAATTGAGCTCTTTACACTTTTACTCCATTTTAGCAGACTATTTATGAGTTTTAGATTCTATTTTAAGATAAATGTTCATAACTCTAGTTTTATAAGTAACTATTTCATAAGCAATTTTGAAATCGAAATGTTATAATCATGCTAAAGATAATTTTAATATTATAGAGAGATATTCTGTAACTTTTATAGCAAATATTTTATCAAGGTAAGAATTTTACCATGACTCAAGTACTATTATAAAAAGATTCATATTTTATATGAAAAATTTTCAATGTTTTAATTAATTTTATGATGGACCTATATATGTCACATATTTTTTATTGTTCATAAAGTTTTATAAAGTAAATCTATGTTTTTATGTTTTATAATGATGTAGGTTTTTAATAAGGTACATGTAAATATCTAATTTTTAAATGTAAACTTCAATGTAATTTATATTTATTGTAATAGCCAATGTAAATATTGGAAAAAAAGCTTATAATTATTACTATTATTATTATTATTATTATCAATCTCTCTCTCTCTCTCTCTCTCTCTCCTCTCTCTCTCTCTCTCTCTCTCTCTCTCTCTCCTTATAGGGCAGAAAAAGAGAGTGAGAGCGAAAGTCTTCATAGGCGTTATTTTGAATGACGACGACAATAAAAACACTTACAAAAATTATATAAATTCGGTCTAACCGTTGTCTTAATGTTACTGAACATTGCCCTTATTAATTTCATAAATGATAGTAATACCTACTCCTACGAACCACTTTCTCTCTCTCTCTCTCTCCTCATAGTACAGAGATAGAACGTCTTCATAGGCGTTATTTTGAATATGACGACAGTAAGAAAACCTACAAAAATTATATATATTCGGTTGCATATCTGTCTCTCTCTCTCTCTCTCTCTCTCTCTCTCTCTCTCTCTCTCTCTCTCTCTCTCTCTCTCTCTCTCTCTCTCCTTATAGGACACAGAGAAAGTGTCTCCATGGAGTTATTTTGAATATGACGACATGAGAAAACCTGGAACAATTATATAAATTCAGTTGCATATCTCTCTCTCTCTCTCTCTCTCTCTCTCTCTCTCTCTCTCCTCTCTCTCTCTCTCTCTCCTCATAGGACAGAGAGAAATAGGATTCAGACGCGTTATTTTGAATATGACCACAGTAAGAAAACCTACAAAAATTATATAAATTCAGTTGCATCTCTCTCTCTCTCTCTCTCTCTCTCTCTCTCTCTCTCTCTCTCTGTGTGTGTGTCTCCTTATAGGTAAGAGACAGAGAGTGAGTCTCCATAGGCGTTATTTTGTAAATACTGTACCAACCGTGTGTCACACAATTGTACATAATTCCTATTGTATATATTATGCTTGTATCTTCGCTCTTCCCTCGCACTCAAACGAACATTGAAAATTCATGTCTGCTGTTTTGCTCTGAACATTGTCTGTCTCTCGAACATGTCATGTCCTGTTGCCTTGAGGTTTTGTATATAAGGAGAGTGTTCCACAACAATATAACTCAGTCGTTTCCAAAAGAAAAAAAGAAAAAAAAAATTGTTCCACAACAATATAACTCGGGTCGTTTCCAATCTGCCTTTGATTTCACACCCCCTCTCTCGGCCCCGTCACATCGCCTACCCCGGAGTGACTCGCTCCTCCCGCCTCCCCATCCCCCCTACACCTCTCACCGTTACCATGACGCCGTCAACACATACCTTCTGCAGCAGTACTCGCCGTCGCCAGCCGCCCGTATAGCAACGCCTTTTCAGCTCCCTCAACAATCGTTGGGGGACCAAAGGGCTTCGCTCACCCTCGGGAAAATGACCAGTATCACTCGCCTGCAACCTGCCGCAGACGGCTCTCCTCGTGATGTGAACCCACTTCATGACTTTCAAACCTCCATCAACGCCTCCACTCGTGACGAAGAGGACATCAATTCAACTTCAACCGAAGCTGACGTGAATGCTGTA
>NC_090744.1:88391402-88418689 GCF_036898095.1 Palaemon carinicauda | reverse complement strand
GTTCGGTCTCTTGCCGTGAGCATTCTTGACTACTGTTTAAAGATCTGGGGCTCGACAACTAAGCAGCAGCTGCAGCGGATACAGAGGCTCCAAAACTTTGCAGCAAAAGTAAGAGATTGGAAAGCCAAGAAGTAAGATCATGCAACTCCAATTTTAAATAACTTGCAATGGCTGACAATCAAACAGAAGATTGATTTTCATTTGTGTCTCATGATCTTTAAAATTTTACATAATCTAATTCCACCATGGCTTTTTAATCTAGTAAGAGTTGGAGTTAGACCTAACAAACAAACTAGATTTAATGATGACCTTTTTGTTTTAAGAACCAACACTGATCTAGGAAGCAGAGCATTTGTCGAGCGGGGTCCATCAGTGGAAAAAACCGCCAAACCAACTAAAAGCATTAACTAATATTAACTCTTTTAAACTGAATTTGAAAAAGTATCTATTGTCCAAATAATTTTTATAGTAAAACTTTATATATATATTTTAATTGAGATCTTTACTCCATTTTAGCAGACTATTTATGAATTTCAGATTCTATCTTAAGATAAATGTTCATAACTCTAGTTTTATAAGTACCTGTATTTCATAAGCAATTTTGCAATCGAAAAGTTAAAATCATGCTAAAGATAATTCTAATATTATAGAGAGATATGCTGTAACTTTTATAGCAAATATTTTATCAAAGTAAGAATTTTATTGAGCCTCATGTACTATTATAAAAAGATTCATATTTCACATGTAAAATTTTCAATGTTTTAATTACTTTTATGATGTACCTATATATGTCACATATTCTTTATCGTTCTTAAAGTTTTATAAAGTAAATATGTTTTTATGTTTTATAATGATGTAAATTTTTAATAAGGTACATGTAAATATCTACTTTTTAAATGTAAACTACAATGCAATTTATATTTATTGTAATAGCCAATGTAAATATTGGAAAAAAAGATTATTATTATTATCTCTCTCTCTCTCTCTCTCTCTCTCTCTCTCTCTCTCTCTCTCTCTCTCTCTCTCTCTCTCTCTCTCTCTCTCTCACTCTCTCTCTCGCTCTCTCTCTCTCCTTTTAGGGCAGAGAAAGAGAGAAAGTCTTCATAGGCGTTATTTTGAATATGACGACAATAAGAAAACTTACAAAAATTATATAAATTCGGTTTAACCGTTGCCTTTATGTTACTGAACATTGCCCTTATTAATTTCATAAAAGATAGTAATGCCTACTCCTACGAACCACTTTCTCTCTCTCTCCTCATAGGACAGAGATAGAGAGTGTCTTCATAGGCGTTATTTTGAATATGACGACAGTAAGAAAACCTACAAAAATTATATAAATTCGGTTGCACCGTCGGATTGATGTTAATGAACATTGCCGTAATTAATTTAAAAAATGATAGCACTGCCTACTTCTACGAACCACTTTCTCTCTCTCTCTCTCTCTCTCTCTCTCTCTCTCTCTCTCTCTCTCTCTCTCTCTCTCTCTCTCTCTCTCTCTCGGAACAGTCTTCATAGGCGTAATTTTGTATAAGACCACAGTAAGAAAACATACAAAAATTTTCAAAATTCAGTTGCATTGTTGTCTTAATGATACTGAACATTGCCCTCATTAATTTCATAAATGAGGTTACTGCCTACTTCAACGAACCTCTCTCTCTCTCTCTCTCTCTCTCTCTCTCTCTCTCTCTCTCTCTCTCTCTCTCTCTCTCTCTCTCTCTCTCTCTCTCCTTATAAGACACAGAGAAAGAGAGTGTCTTCATGGAGTTGTGACGAGCCGAGAGAGGGTTGTGAACTCAAAGGCAGGCTACAATCAACTGAGTATATTTATTAAAGAACACTCTCCTTTATATACAAAAACTCAGGGCAACAGGAAAATACATGTTAAAAAAAAATGACAATGTTACATAGGCGACACGCAAACATGTCTATTCTGGTTCTTTTTAGTGTGAGGGAAGAGCGCAGATACAAGCATAATATATACAAAATAATTTATGAACGATCGTGTGACACATGGTTGGTACATGGCTCCCCCCCTAAAAATGACATACTGTACATGTTAAATAGGGCGCCCTGCTCTAGAGAGGCGAACTGTAGCCGGGTCATCTGGCAGTAGATAAGCATGTTTTAGACGATCAATGGAGACCCAGTCTTCTTTGCCACGAATGTTTAGTAGGAATGCTTTCGGACTACGTCGGATCACAAGGAAAGGGCCCGTGTAAGGGGGCGTTAGCGGTGGCTTGGTAGTGTCATTGCGCAGGAAGACGTGCGTTGCAGAATGCAAGTCTGTAGGTATGTGATGCTTCGCTGGGGGCTTGTAAGTCTGGCGGCATGGAGTAAATTTTCCCACGATGTGATGTATGAGTTGGAGATCATCGGAGGTGGTTGTAGAAGGAGAAAATTCAGCCGGGACAACCAACGGGTCGCCATACACCATTTTAGCTGCCGAGATGTCGAGGGCGTCTTTAGGAGTGGTCCATAGCCCCAGGAGGACCCAGGGAAGCTGGGTAAACCAGTTGGAATCCTTGCAGCGGGACATCAAAGCTGCTTTGAGGGTGCGATGAAAACGTTCAACCATTCCTTTGGCAGCCGGGTTGTAGGCCGTTGTCTGATGTAGGGTGATGCCCAGGAGATTCGCTAATGATGTCCACAATTGAGAGGTGAAAGTGGTTCCTCTGTCAGAAGTAATATGCTCAGAGATACCAAATCTTGCAATCCATCCAGAGATTAAGGCAGATGTACGTGAGGCGGACGTTGCAGTTTCCATGGGAATGGCTTCAGGCCAACGGGTGGAGCGGTCGATGACGGTAAACAGGTAACGATGTCCTTGTGATGTGGGTAGGGGGCCTACAACGTCGACGTGAATGTGTGCGAAACGACGCTGAGGTTGAGGAAAGGTGCCCACTCCTGAATCCGTGTGTCGATGTACTTTGGAAGTTTGGCAAGAAGTACAGGCGCGGACCCAATCCTTAGCATCCTTAGAAATGCCGTGCCAAATGAACTTTGCCTTCAGCAGCTGTGCAGTAGAACGGCACGAGGGATGTGAAAGGCAATGAATGAAATCAAACACCTGTCGGCGCATGGGAGCAGGAATCCAAGGTCATGGTCTGCCACTACTGTCGTCACAGAGGAGGGTGCCGTTGGAGTCATCGGGGGGGGAAGTCTTCCCAACAGAGGGACGTGCAGGATGTCCTACATGCTTGATATTCTGGATCCTGTCGTTGGGCTTCAGCCAGGGCGTTGTAATCCAATCCCAGTTGAACGGCAGCCAACGTGTTTCTTGACAGGGCATCGGCAACAGGATTCATTTTCCCAGGGACGTATTGAAGGGTGCAATTTTATTCAGCCACGGCGGAGAGATGTCGGCGTTGCGGGGCGTACCAGGCATCAGACTGTCGAGTAAAGGCGTGCACCAGAGGCATGTAGTCTGTGCGAATGACGAAGGGCGTACCTTCTAAGAAATGACGAAAGTGACGGACAGCCAAGTGCACCGCCAGCAATTCTCGATTGAAGGTAGATTAGCCCGATTCTACCTTGGACAGTTTTCTGCTGAAGAAGGCCAATGGGCGGGGCGAGCCATTGACCACCTGCTCGAGTACTGCACCAATAGTGACGTCGCTGGCATCGGTGGAGAGAAGGAGGGGGGCGTGTGGGATAGGAAAAGTGAGAGCCGCAGCAGTTGATAGGGCCTTCCTTGCATTGCAGAAGGCTGCTTCTTGAAGGGGACCCCACTTCAGGTCCTTTGGCTTGCCCTTGAGGGAGGCGTAGAGGGGAGCAAGAGTGGCGGCAATGGCTGGCAGAAAACGGTGATAATAGTTGATCATGCCCAAGAATTCCTGCAGAGCTTTGATGGTCAAGGGCGCGGAGAAGTTCTGAACGGCTGCTACCTTCTCAGGGAGGGGATGGACTCCTTCAGGAGTGATGCGGTGCCCTAAGAACGACACTTGGTTGGCGACAAAGGTACACTTGTCGTACCGGACTACAAGGCCGTTTTGTTGCAGGCGGTTGAGCACGATGCGCAGGTGACGGAGGTGTTCCTCTTTTGAGGAGGAGAACACAAGTATGTCGTCCACATAACATACACAGAAAGGGAGGCCCCCTAAGATGCCATCCATGAGACGTTGAAACGTTGCCTCAGCATTACGAAGGCCAAAACAGGAGTAATAGAAGGTGTATGTACCAAACGGAGTGGTGATGGCAGTCTTGGGGGTGTCTTCTGGGTTCATAGGCACCTGATAATACCCCTTCAGGAGGTCGAGCTTAGAGAAAACCTTCGCTTTGTGCAGGTAGGAGGTCACGTCGGCAATGTTTGGGAGGGGGTAGTGATCCGGTTCTGTTTGCATGTTGAGGCGACTGTAATCCCCGCACGGACGTAGGGAGCCATCTTTCTTCAGAACCATGTGTAAGGGTGACGACCATGGGCTGGAGGCCTTTTGGCAAAGGGTCTATTTCCTCCATTTCGGCGAACGTCTGTTTGGCGGCTGCCAATTGTTCCGGTGCCAGACGTCTGAATTTTGCGAAGACTGGGGGTCCCCTCATCTTGATATGGTGATAAATACCGTGCTTGGCAGGAACCGTGGGCGTTTGGCGAAATTCTGGACGGAAAACTTCCGGGTACGACGTGAGGATGTGGGCGTAGGCATCCGTGGGTGCGCTGATGTGGAGAGCGACGTTAGAGGGGGCGGGTTGAAGAGGTGTCAACAAGTACGAGTCTGCGTTGACCAATCGCCAGTGGGCGACATCGACCAGAAGGTGGAAATGAGAGAGGAAATCCGCACCGAGGATTGGCATTGTGACGTCAACAACGAGAAACTTCCAATTGAATTTACCGTTTACGAACGACAATGTGAGGTTCTCGTGACCGTAGGTGGGTATCGCAGATCCGTTGGCAGCTATCAAGCAGACGTCGGCAGATGTAGACAGACTACGTCGTGCCTTGAAGAGTTTCCTTGGCAAAAGAGAACGACAAGCACCCGTGTCTACCAAAAATCGCACGCCGGTTCCTGCGTCCTGTAAAAAGAAAAGATTAGAAACATGGGAGGCCACCGCCACGAGTGATGGCCTACTTACAGGTTTTTAGGCCACTGACAATCCTTGGTACATTTCTTCGCGGTTGCCCCGAATCTGAAGTGGTAGTCGCAAAACTGCGGCGGATGGGAGGTAGTAAATGGCTGTAGAAGTAGTTTGTTGGGGCGCGAGGGATTGGTGGGTGTTGGGCGGCTTTGTCGCTGCTTCGGCACGTCACGGGGTAGGCGTGTATGTCCTACGGCCTTCATGTTAGCTTCGGTTGACGTTGATTTGATTGATTGAAAGTTTTCTGGCATCCTGACATCTAAGGTCATTGACGCCGATACCATTTACTGTATATGAAAATTAAAAGAGAATTTGATTAAAACCATAAGAATTAAGAAGTCATTACAATAGTTAAATAGTTTTCAGAAGACCTGCTTCTGAAATAAATCTAAAAATTCCGCTCGCATAGTAAGGCACATCATGTCCAAGAATCTTGGCAAGGATAAACCTGCCATCCTCACCTCGAGCCTCAAACAGATATCTATTTCTTAAGTTAGTAAAATTAAGGCATTCGGTCAACAAATGCCTCACTGTTAAAGGTACTAAGCAGTCCTCAGCAGAAACTCGTGTGTTAACCGTGTGTGACCAATATGGAGACGACAAAGAGTCGTCTCCCATTTTCGGGGAATCATGTTATACCTCCAAGGTGATATGATATTTGTTACTTCCCTCATTTTATTGCCATCTTGACTGTCCCAGTGCTGTTGCCATTTATCACAAACCAATTTCTTGATGTAAGGTAGGATATCGTTACATGGAATGGGATACCTCCTTGGTAGCAACTCGGATGCCGCATTCTTCGCCAGTAAATCTGCCTTCTCATTCCCAGACACACCTACATGTGCTGGAACCCAACAAAATCGAACAGTTATACCTTTCCGTCCAATAATAAAAAGCCATTCTAAAATCTTTAAAACTAGAGGGTTGCTAGAATTAAAAACTTCTAAAGCTTGAAGAACACTCCTTGCATCACTAAAAATTGTAAAATTACCCTCCTTTTCCAAAGCTATTTTCTCAATAGCGGTTAATATGCCATACAGTGCGGCAGTGGTTGGTTTGGGGTGAACTTGCCTGCTATCTTTTTGACTTTCCTCCACACAGATGATGTTGGTGTTCTACTGTTAATGGAGGAAACAAAGGACATCCAAGACTGGTGCCTAGCTTCTTTCATGACACGGCGGAACTGTGCTCTACATTTCTTGTATATGACAAAATTCTCCTCATTACGGCGCATGCGCAATCGAGTTAAAGACTTTCTTGTGGCTCTATGCAGGGCAGTTAGTTCTGATGACCACCAGGGGACTGGTCGTCGTCTGAATATCCCAGTTGTTTTGGGAATGGAATTCACTCCTGCTGTGTGAAGAGTTCCATTAAGTAAGTCTATGGCATCATCAACACTTTCAAACTGTTCTGCATTTCCTTCAATTTCACTTAACTCCCGAAATCTATTCCAGTCCGCCTTATCAAGATTCCATCGAGGTGATCTTTGTAAAGGTGGACCATTGTTGGTGTTTATAATGATTGGTGCATGATCACTAGTATGCCAATCATCTAATGTTCTCCAATTAAAATCGAGAAGACATTTAGAGCTTGCGACTGATAGGTCAATGCAGGACAAGGTACCTGTCTGTACATGAAAATGTGTGGGCTCTCCTGTATTGAGGAGTCCGACATCTTCATTCTCCAAAATTGACGATATAATATTACCCCTTGCATTTGCTAAAACATCACCCCATAAAGGATGTCTACTATTAAGGTCTCCTAGTAAGAGAAAGGGTTGTGGGAGTTGTTTAATCACCTCTACTATATTATCATATGAGATGTTATCATTTGGAGGCAGGTAAAGAGATCAGATTGTGTATTTTCTCCCTATATCAATCTGTACAGCCACTGCCTGCAGAGGGGTACAGATAGACAAAGATATTTGGGGAACATCTCGACGAACGTATATAAGACTTCCCCCATGGCTCCCTGCTCGTTGATCATATGGTGTCCTATAGCTAACATACTCTCGAGGACAAGGAGTATTAGCATCGAGCTTGCTTTCTTGTAGACATACTGTTATAGGGGAGTGCTCACGTATGAGGAGCTTAAGTTGTTCATATTTTGCCCTTAAACCCTGGCAATTCCATTGCAGAATGGAGGAAAAAACTATGTTTTATTTTTTGGAAGACACCTTAGATGAAGTCTTCCCATTGGCAATATTTGATCTAACAATATTTCCCGGAGGTAACTCTAGAGAGGATCTTGATATAGTGGGTTTTGTGTTTCTCTTTTTCTTTGTGTCCTTTTGATCTAATTGTTGAGGAGGATGGTGGACCTCAACTTGAATTTCTGATTGGTTCAATTTACCTTCTAGTTGTTCAGAAACATCAGCAGACGATATCATATTTATTGGAAGTCGTGACTTTAATGTTTCTTATGGTAGGAGGAGAGAGGGAGGGAGGTCTCTCTCTTTTCCGATTAAAAGGTTGTGATCTGTCAGGTTTTTGCACCTTCCCCACTACGGGTTCACCAGGTAAATTGGTTTCGAGTGCAACCTCCATCAGATCAGGCAAGGACACGGCCTGTGAGAGGTTTGTACTATTGTTTAAAATCGGAGTAGTTGGCTTTTGAATAATTTTCAGATCTTTAAGTATCCGTTTTGATTTTTCTACAATTTCTGGATATAGATTTTCGATGGGACTTTCAACCTCTTTAACTATTTTCATTTGTTTCTTTATCTTAGAAGTAGAGATATAATTTTCGTCTGTGTGGTTTGGCAAGTTTTTCTTCAGAACCATTGAAAAAGGTTGCCCTGGTCTTATTTGCTTTTCAAGAGCTCTTTTACGAGCCTCTTTGAAAGTAACCCTTTCCATGGTCCTAATGGCCTGGATTTCTTTTTCAAAAAAAAACTTTACACAGCTTTTAGATGTAGCTGGGTGTGCTTCCCCACAATGTATGCAATTAGGGTTTTCTATGCATACTCCATGACTACTTTTTCCACAGTTGGCACAAATAGCTGGCTTATTGTTTAGTTTTTCTTTACATTTCTGGCTTAAATGGCCATACATTTGGCAATGATAACATCGCAATGGTGACGGGATATATGGTTTTACCTTCAAAGATAGCCATCCAGCTTTTATAACATTTGGTAATCGGCATTGATCAAATGTTATAATCAGAGTAGCAAGAGGGATACATTGTTCTCCAACTCTCTTTCTCATTCTGACTACTTTAACTACTCCTTGATTTTTCAGTTCATCCTCTATTTCTTTCTCCTCTATATCCAACAATTCTGGAGCATATATCACACCTCTACTCTGGTTGAAAGTAGGGTGCGAAACGCATTTTACGCTATGACCACTCAATGTTGTAAGTGTTTTTAACCTTTCACCTTGTAATGGGGACAGTGTCTCTATCAAGAGACTTCCATTTCCCTGGGGTAAAATTTTTGGCTGCCCTCCACATAAAGTGACTATTTCCCTATTAGCTTTAAAAACATTTATACGCTCATTTCTTCCGTTTTCAAATTCCAAGATAAAAATTTTTTCATAATTCACTACTTCATAGTGACCAGGTAATACTTCTACTTTTCTATATCTTTCTGTACTGTCATCATTTTTCACTCTCTCTCTCTTCTTCTCTAGCGTTTTATTATTCACATGACGTGAATAAGGTTCTAACGTCACAATGTTAGAACCCGAGTTGGAGCTGTCTGTACCGAGGTCCATGTTTGTATTTTCCAGGTCGTCAACAGAGGTGTTGGGTTTTTTTGAAAAAGCAAGCCGGGTTATCCACCTCTTATCGGAGGATGTCAGTCCTCCTATCCCATGTGGCCCAACACGAGAAGAGGCTTCAGCGGGGACCAGTCCTCTATTAGAGAGGGGCTGCCTCTCTTAAGGTGGGCGTACACTGGTCAGTGGGGGTAGTTAGCCCCTCCCACCGTCGACTCCAATGCCTGGCGTCAACCATTACCCGCAAATATGGGTGACTTAAGACCGGATCACTGGAGCCCGACTCTTAACAGACTTGGTCTGCACCCAATGGGGTCTGCCAGAGGGTGATGGCATCTAAATTGGCACAGGTTGAGATGGAATGCAGTCCATCCCACACTCTGCCAAATCCAAAGCACCATCCAAAGTAAAATCGAACATGCCAAAGTCGTCAACAATATCGAGCCCAAAAGAAAGAGATGGGAGAAAAAAGAAATTATCAAAAGTAAAAGAGAAAGTGCTGACTGATTTAGTTGGATCGACAGCTGGGCACCGAGGTCCAATGGGAAGTAGTTCCCACTGTTCATTAGAGCCCAGCTGCTAATCCCTAAGCCCCCCATCCTCATCAAGGCTTCAGCATCTGGGGGGTCGGTTGACGTTGAATAGGCATCCTCTTCGTCAGGGGTGGAGGCGTTGATGGAGGTCTTGAAGTGGCTGTCCATAAGGGCGTCTGCTTTGGTCATCAAGTCCTTTATGGGTAAACTATCGACATCGGGTATGGCAGCGCGTATAGGTCCGGGTAAACGGCGTATGCAAAGGGCACGAAGTAGGTTCACCTCACGAGGAGAGCCGTCTGCGGCAGGTTGAAGGCGAGCAATACTGGTCATTTCCCTGAGGGCAAGCGAAGCCCTTTGGTCCCCCAACGGTTGTTGCTAGAGCTGAAAAAGCTTTGCTATACGGGCGGCTGGCGACGGCGAGTACTGCTGCAGAAGGTATGTTTTGAGGGCGTCATACGCTATTGGGGTGTCTCCTTGTTCACAAAGCCAGTCGGATATTTCTGGGAAGGTGTCCTCGGGTATCGCTGCGAGAACATAATCTGCTTTGGTGGTTTAGCGAGTCACGCCCGATGCCAAACTGGACTTCTGCGCGCTGAAACCAAGCAAACGCCTCTCCGCTGGCAAACGATGAAAGTTTGAATGGAGCGGCCGCAGCACCAACTGCCGTAGAGTCCGCCATAGTACCAACGATGGAGGGGCGAGGGGGTGGGGGTGGAAGGCGGTGGGAGTGAGTCGACTTCCGGGGTCACCACTGTGACGAGCCGAGAGAGGGTTGTGAACTCAAAGGTAGGATACAACTTTAATCAAATGGTTATGGTAACTATGTTTTACGTTCGAAATTCCATTTAGGTCTCACTTTAGGCCGGAAGATCTTAGTGATATTGTACAATAATTATATGAACCCTAAAAATTCAGAAATCCTAAAATCAAGAGTTAAATAATTGCAATAATGAAAAAAAGAAATTTATAGTGTCACGGAAGAGGTACTTATAATATCATGGCAATTGCAAAAACAAGTTATTTATTCGTGGAGGGGAAAAGAAACCAGAAATTCTAACACAAAACAAATAATATCTAGATCAATGGTAAACAATGAAGTATTAGATAAATATATAAGTATGATTAAAGAAAGCGAATTGAATCATCATACAAAACCAGCCATGTCTTATTATCTGTTGCGGAACTATAAAACCGGAGTTATCGCGGGCATAGAGAGGTTGATTAAAAAAAAAGTCGGGTAGCTCTCGTTACCCTACTTCTTCATATCTTATTCCAGTACAAGAAATATGGGATATTATTTTCGAATCTCATATAAATTGTGGACATGGGGGCGAAAAAAGAACACTACATAATCTTAAAACAAATGGCATAATTAATATTTCTTTATATCAAGTCCATTTATTTATTTCTCTTTGCAATAATTGTTTGAAGAAAAGGTCAAATATTTCTTCTAAAAACAATAACCAAATTCATCCAATCATATCAAATGGTTTTGGTGAGAGGGGCCAGGTTGATTTAATTGACATGTCGACAATACATGTTTGTGAATTTAGATATATTCTAAATTATCAAGACCATTTGACAAAGTTCTGCATTCTGCGACCTTGGTTAATAAAGATGTAACGTCTGTTGTTAATATTTTGATAGATATCTTCACAATTGGTTGTCCAAAAATTTTACAAACAGATAATGGACGCGAATTTAACTTCAATGATAAACTAAATAAAATATGACCCAACATTAACATTGTTAAAGGAAGACCCAGATACCCCGAATCTCAAGGATCGGTTGAAAGATCCAATCAAGACATAGAGCAAATGATGCGATGTTGGATAGCGGGTAATCAAAACATAAATTGGGTAAAGGGCCTGCCGTTTGTACAAATGCCAAAAAAAAAAAAAAAAAAAAAAAAAAAAAAATAATGCTTTAAATCGTACAATTGGATATTCTCCGTATTTTGCAGTATTTGGACAAAACCCTCCTATTTCATTAAGAATTAACGAAGAAGAAGAAGAACAAGAACAAGAACAATTTATTAACGAAGAAGAAGAAGAACAAGAACAAGAAGAAGAAGAAGAAGAAGAAGAAGAAGAAGAGCAATTTATTAACGATGAAGAAATAGACACGCCCCAAGAATCAAATCAGATTTCTGATAGTTCAAAGCGGCTAGAAATTTTGAGAAAACAAATATCCATCAACATGAAACACGCCGTTAAAGTAGGCGAGAATAATATTGATTGTAATAATCTAGAAATATACGACACAGGGACAATTGTTAAAATTCATATACCCAAAGTTGATAAAGTTCAAAAAATGAATTTCCATAACATGTTATGAAAAATTGTTGAATATTTACCAGATATAAATAAGTATAGAATTGCTTCATTGAATAAGAATATTATAATTGAAAATCTATTTTCTCCCTCAACAATTGAAAAATGTGAGAATATGGAAAGAATAATAGAAAATACAAATGTTATTATGAAGATTAATAATAATAATACTCCTCCTCCTCCTCCTCCTCCTCCTCCTCCTCCTCCTCCTCCTCCTCCTCCTCCATTTTCTAGAAACTTATCAATGCCTTTAAGGACCGTTGTACAACACGAAGAAGGGACAATATTTAATGGTTGTAAATGTCAAAATATATCTTTTACATTAAAATGTCCTTACCGCAAAGCACAACGAGAATGTTTAAAAGGGCTTTGTCATATTAAAAACACAAAAACACAAAACAATAAAATTCTATGTAAAAATTATTATTTTAATAACAGTGGTCAGAATGACAATAATCACAAAAAGTATTATACAAAAAGAAAGAAGAGCTCTATTGTTTAGGTTCCTTTAATTGTTTTTTTCTTTTTTATTTATGGTATTTGGGGTATGTATAGTTGTTTCAAAAATGTTTATGTTATTATCATTATCATTAAATAAAGTCATTATTGTTATTTGTAATAATTCATGTATTATTATTAATAAAAAAAAATTTATGTGAAAATGTTATTTCTTATTTTTTTCCCTAAGAGAAAATATTCTTATATGTTAAATTGAAAAAACTACCTATAAACTAGATAATTGTGGGGGAGTATTTTTTGTTGATCTCTTAAATAGATAATACTCGGTTCCACCATCTTTATGACTATGATTATTTTTTGGTGATGATAAAGTAATGTAATTGTGGTCATGATTAGGATAAAAATATCTTTGTCGATTACTACTATCATCTTTCATACATTTTTTTGCAATATATAACTGATTGCTTTTAACTGAATCACTTTTGGGTTTCTTCTTATTCGAAGGATATACAATATCATCGTCATTTTCATCATCAAATTTTCTTTTTACTATTACTCTTGGTTGTTTGGTCATTTGTGTGGGTTGTATGGGTTTTTGCTTCTGTGGTGGTGGTGGTTGTTACTGTTGAACTTGTATATATAAAGACGAATTTATTTCATATCCTTCTTTTTGAGAAATAGAAGGGGCAGTTGATATATTCTCCTCTAAATGTAATTGATTTTTATTCAGTTGTTGAAATGAATATTTATTTTGTAAATTATCTTCATTATTGTTTCTGTTAATGTTCTTACTTTTATTGCCATGAAGTGTTTGCATAATATGATATTTTATGTGTTTTTTTTTTTTTTTTTTTGGTCTTTCTATATTAGGGATGGTTGCTCAAATGATTCAAAGTTGTCATTACTACTACTACCACTACTACTACTACCACTACTACTACTACTACTACTACTACTACTACTACTACTACTACTACTACTACTACCGGGGCTGGGGCCGTTGTTGGAGTTTGAGGTGCTGCTTTCATTGGCAGCATCATTAGGTGTCGGGGGGAAATTTGTTAAGTTGTTTTCATTTTTAAAAAGTTCTTGCATTTTTTTTTCATATCTTTACCTTTGATGATTTTGGGTGTTGATTGTGGTGAAGTTGAATTAATTTTCATGCCCATCCCCTCTAATAGTTGAAATTTTGATTGCTGTTTTATTTCTCCGTCGTTTTCTGTCGTATCCGTTACAATTTCCATGTTTTGGTTATTGATAATATCACTATCATCATTATTATAAATTGGTAATAACATCTCATTCAAATTTTAACCGTCAATATCTGAATTACCCATCATCTGGTCTTCAAAAATCTGAAAATTTTCATTATATGATTCATCATCAAAATTGAAGCTATCTATTAGGGCTTGTAAATCGGTGTATTCCAATTCATGTTCTTGTAAACCATTGTTTATCATTCCATCTGCCATATATATTTTTTAATATAAAAAAAAATGAATCCATGTGAATTTAAGGATAGTTTAAATAAGTTTTTTAAAGATGCCAGGTATCTAAACTCACTCAATAATGTAGCCAAAATAAAAATTGCTATTCCATGGAACGAAAGAATATATTGGTATTATTATGAAGTATTATCATTTGGGTTTTTATTCAATAATATTAATGAAATTGAATTTTTCCAACAAAATAATGAATTTAATAAACTTAGATTTATTTTGAATCTAAATTACAAAAATAAAATGCTATATTACGGAGGTTTTTTTTTTTTATTATACACCACCTCCACAAAATTATTGTGTTGGAGAAATAATATTAACTTGCGATAAAAAATACTTTTATTCCATTAACAAAGAAGATATTATTTCTGAATATCATCGGCAAAGAAACATTCAATTTCGCACAGACAAGAGTAAAAAAAAACAAGAAAACATAAAGATGATCTTATGGTATCAATCATTTTATTTAAAAGAATTTATTCATCCTGATAATAATAATGGTAATAATTTGAAGAGTAATGACTCCTTTCCGCATATTAACTTTAATATCTTGACGTAAAAGATACACCCCCTATTTATTGATAGAGTATACTATTATAGTCACTATAATAAAGATGGTTTATATGAAAGATATAAGTGTGTTTTTCGAGCTAAATGTGATGATACATATACATATTTTGGTGTTTTAGCAACATTTCCTACGGGTGGTGGTATCCATGGTATAATTTATGTCCTAACGGACGTAAACAACTTTGAAACGTTATTGAAAAATGTACTATTTCTCCTGGGGATTATTTTAAACAAAAACGCATAAAAACACACGAATAAATCAATTTGACTTGTATATATATATATATATATATATATATATATATATATATATATATATATAATATATATAATATATATATAATATATATAAATTATATTTTAAAACTAATTTCATTTTGATAGCTGTATTATTTATTATTAATAATAATGCGATGTATATTTGAAACGTTAATTTTACAATTATATGAAACCAATAAATATAATTCACTTGAAGAAATTATAAAGGATTTGGGTTGTAATGAATTGAAAATTATAAACAAATGTAAAAGTATCATGTCCAAGGATCAAATATGTTTTTACGACCTATTTATACAGGCACTGAATAACATTGCATTAAAAATTTCAAGTAATAATAATAATAATAATAATAATAATAATAATAATAATAATAATAATAATAATAATAATAATAATAATAATAATAATAATGAGAGTAATGAAGAGGTATGTAATAATCTATTTAATGAATTATCAATATATTCATGCCATGGACTTCCGGGGACGGGAAAATCTTTTTTGCAAAATAATATTAATGCTTTTTGTCAATTTTATGGAAATGGTCTCCGATACAAGATAAATTTAACAGTTGTAGCACCAAATAATTGCATAGCGCTACAACAAAGAGGAATTACAATTAATCAAGCTATTAAATCCTTTTGTTTTGATATTTTGGGCATCAGTAATTTCAAAATTGATGAAAATGTGGCCGAGAAATTTGAAAAATGCGGAAAAGAAATAAGAAGCAACCTTAAAAATTCTTCACTTGATAAGTTGATATCAAATATAATTGAAGTCGTTGGTCCAAAATACCTAATGCAATATTATAAGCACAATTTTAAGAATGATCATATATATGTTGTTTTAATAGACGAAGGCTCTTTAATAACTAGTCTATCGTTCGCCTTATTACTTTGTGCGTTTCCCATAAATCAAACTATATATATATATATATATATATATATATATATATTATTTTATGGTAAAAATCAATTAACCCCGTATCACCAGAATTGAAATTAAAGCGTTGTTATGATGTTGATTGGGGAAAACACAATCAAATAAATGTACATTGCTCAAAAACCCAACAAAGATTTGCAAGCCACAATGAAAGTATTTTTAAAGAATTTATCACATGCTTTAGTGATATTTTAGAAAATGAAAACTGTATAGACAAAATGACACTAATAAATAAGATACATTATTTTAGGGAAAATATAAAAATTGGTGGAACATTAAGTGACTACAAATTATGCCCCGACACAAGAAACGTATTAATCGTGGCCACAAACAAAAAAAAGACACGAAGAAAATGTTTACCGATTAGAAAAGGAAGGAGAAGGTATGATATATAAAATTCCAGCGATAATAGATGAAGGAATTCCCAAGAATTATTATGTATGCACAAATATAGGTATTGATTCAGTGTTAGAAATAAAAAAGGGAACTATATGTATTTGCCGGGCAAATATTTTATCTAGTGGACTTGTAAAGGGAATGTCTTTAAAAGTATGCAAAATTTTAACCAATGAAACTAATGACGTAGATGCCATTATAGGCGTTATTTTGAATATGACCACAGTAAGAAAACCTACAAAAATTATATAAATTCAGTTGCATCTCTCTCTCTCTCTCTCTCTCTCTCTCTCTCTCTCTCTCTCTCTCTCTCTCTCTCTCTCTCTCTCTCTCTCTCTCCTTATAGGTAAGAGAAAGAGAGAGTCTCCATAGGCGTTATTTTGTAAATACCCACAGTAAGCAAACCTACAAAAATTATATAATTTCGGTTGCACAGTTGTCTTGATATTACTGAACATTCCCCTCATTAATATCATAAATGATAGTACAGCCTACTCCCACGAACCACACACACACACACACTCTCTCTCTCTCTCTCTCTCTCTCTCTCTCTCTCTCTCTCTCTCTCTCTCTCTCTCTCTCTCCTTGTAGGACAGAGAGAGAGAGAGAGAGAGAGAGAGAGAGAGAGAGAGTGTTCATAGGCGTTATTTTGTATATGACCATAGTAAGAAAACCTACAAAAATTATATGAATTCGGTTGCACCGTTGTCTTCATGTTAATGAACATTGCCCTATTCATTTCATATATGTTAGTACTGCCTACTTCTACGAACCAGTCTCTCTCTCTCTCTCTCTCTCTCTCTCTCTCTCTCTCTCTCTCTCTCTCTCTCTCTCTCTCTCTCTCTGACTTTTTTAGGCCACAGCCAGTTGATGTCGAAACAGTTATTTTAATAGTTGGGGACCCTAATGACATGGGAGCCTATGGATCTGATTTGATATCCCTCCGTTTCATTCAAGACCCTTCACAGATAATGTAGAGAATTACAGACCAATATTACTTTTGCCCATCATATCTAAAATTCTAGAGAAGATTGTGTCAATTCAACTCATAAAATATCTCGAGGAAAATGATTTACTGTCTCACACTCAATGTGGATTTAGGTCTCATCTCTCTACTGAAACTGCGTTATTGAAAGTTACAGAAACTATTTACAGAAATATCGACGACAAAAAGATATCTTTACTTACTCTATTGGATCTTTCTAAAGCTTTCGATAGCGTTAGCCATAATATTTTACTTCATAAAAGTACACAATTAAAAATTGACCCTCTCTGGTTTAAAAGCTATCTAGAAAATCGTTACCAGTCAGTGAGATTAGGCGAAGTTATATCCTCCCCTAAACCAGTAGAATTCGGAGTTCCACAGGGATCTGTCTTGGGGCCAATACTTTTCCTAATTTATATAAATGATATGGCTACTGCTGTGCGAGACTGCATCTTGGTTCAATTCGCAGATAACAGTCAACTTCCAATGACTGGAATTATAAATTAACCAACTAACTTGATAGTAAGAGCAGAAAGAATATTAGAAATGGCGAAATGTTATCTTCAAATTAATGGATTAAATATTAACAAGTCTAAAACTAAATGCATATTCAATATCTCTAGGCAGTTCATATCCCAAATTCTTGAAGACACAAAAATAAATTTCAATGGATTTGCAATTGAGAAAAGCATTAGGTAAAATATCTTGGGGTATATTTTGACCAATATATGCTATTTGACGGTCATATAGATGAAGTAAATGGTACTTTAATATACTTAAATAGCATTAAGGACCGATTTGATAGTGAAATGCGGGGAATGGTCGTTCACTCTCTTGCCATGAGCATTCTTGACAACTGTTTAAAGATCTGGGGCTCGACAACTAAGCAGCAGCTGCACCCGATACAGAGGCTTCAAAATTTTGCAGCAAAAGTAAGAGATTGGAAAGCCAAGAAGTATGATCATGCAACTTCAATTCTAAATAACTTGCAATGGCTGACAATCAAACAGAAGATTCATTTTGACTATGTGTCATGATCTTTAAAATTTTACAAAATCTAATTCCACCATAGCTTTTTAATCTAATAAGAGTTGCAGTTAGACCTAACAGACAAACTAGATTTAATGATTACCTTTTTGTTTCAAGAACCAACACTGATCTAGGAAGCAGAGCATTTGTCGTGCGGGGTCCATCAGTGTGGAAAGAACTGCCAAACCAACTAAAAGCATTAACTAATATTAACTCTTTTTAACTGAATTTGAAAAAGTATCTCTTGTCCAAATAATTTTTATAATAATAATCTATATATATTTTAATTGAGCTCTGTTACACTTTTACTCAATTTTAGCAGACTATTTATGAGTTTTAGATTCTATTTTAAGATAAATGTTCATAACTCTAGTTTTATAAGTAACTATTTCATAAGCAATTTTGAAATCGAAATGTTATAATCATGCTAAAGATAATTTTAATATTATAGATATATTCTGTAACTTTTATAGCAAATATTTTATCAAGGTAAGAATTTTACCAACACTCAAGTACTATTATAAAAAGATTCATATTTTATATGAGAAATTTTCAATGTTTTAATTAATTTTATGATGGACCTATATATGTCACATGTTCTTTATTGTTCATAAAGTTTTATAAGGTAAATCTATGTTTTTATGTTTTATAATGATGTAAATTTTTAATAAGGTACATGTAAATATCTAATTTTTAAATGTAAACTTCAATGTAATTTATATTTATTGTAATAGCCAATGTAAATATTGGAATAAAGCTTATTATTATTATTATTATTATTATTATTATTATTATTATTATTATTATTATCAATCTCTCTCTCTCTCTCTCTCTCTCTCTCTCTCTCTCTCTCTCTCTCTCTCCTTATAGGGCAGAAAAAGAGAGTGAGAGCGAAAGTCTTCATAGGCGTTATTTTGAAGGACGACGACAATAAAAACACTTACAAAAATTATATAAATTCGGTCTAACCGTTGTCTTAATGTTACTGAACATTGCCCTTATTAATTTCATAAATGATAGTAATACCTACTCCTACGAACCACTTTCTCTCTCTCTCTCTCTCTCTCTCTCTCTCTCTCTCTCTCTCTCTCTCTCCTCTCATAGTACAGAGATAGAGAGTCTTCATAGGCGTTATTTTGAATATGACGACAGTAAGAAAACCTACAAAAATTATATATATTCGGTTGCATATCTCTCTCTCTCTCTCTCTCTCTCTCTCTCTCTCTCTCTCTCTCCTTATAGGACACAGAGAAAGAGAGTGTCTCCATGGAGTTATTTTGAATATGACGACAGTAAGAAAACCTGGAACAATTATATAAATTCAGTTGCATATCTCTCTCTCTCTCTCTCTCTCTCTCTCTCTCTCTCTCTCTCCTCATAGAACAGAGAGAAATAGGATTCAGACGCGTTATTTTGAATATGACCACAGTAAGAAAACCTACAAAAATTATATAAATTCAGTTGCATCTCTCTCTCTCTCTCTCTCTCTCTCTCTCTCTCTCTGTGTGTCTCCTTATAGGTAAGAGACAGAGAGCGAGTCTCCATAGGTGTTTTTTTGTAAATAACCACAGTAAGCAAACCTACAAAAATTATATAATTTCGGTTGCACAGTTGTCTTGATATTACTGAACATTCCCCTCATTAATATCATAAATGATAGTACAGCCTACTCCAACGAACCACACACACACACACTCTCTCTCTCTCTCTCTCTCTCTCTCTCTCTCTCTCTCTCTCCTTGTAGGACAGAGAGAGAGAGAGAGAGAGAGAGAGAGAGAGAGAGAGAGAGAGTGTTCATAGGCGTTATTTTGTATATGACCACAGTAAGAAAACCTACAAAAATTATATAAATTCGGTTGCACCGTTGTCTTTATGTTAATGAACATTGCCCTATTCATTTCATATATGTTAGTACCACCTACTTCTACAAACCAGTCTCTCTCTCTCTCTCTCTCTCTCTCTCTCTCTCTCTCTCTCTCTCTCTGACTTATTTAGGCCAATCTCAGTTGATGTCGAAACAGTTATTTTAATAGTTGGGGAGCCTAATGACACGGGAGCCTATGGATCTGATTTGATATCCCTCCGTTTCATTCAAGACCCTTCACAGATAATGTAGAGAATTACAGACCAATATTACTTTTGCCCATCATATCTAAAATTCTAGAGAAGATTGTGTCAATTCAACTCATAAATTATCTCGAGGAAAATGATTTACTGTCTCACACTCAATATGGATTTAGGTCTCATCTCTCTACTGAAACTGCGTTATTGAAAGTTACAGAAACTATTTACAGAAATATCGACGGCAAAAAGATATCTTTACTTATTCTATTGGATCTTTTTAAAGCTTTCGATACCGTTAGCCACAATATTTTACTTCATAAATGTACACAATTAAAAACTGACCCTCTCTGGTTTAAAAGCTATCTAGAAAATCGTTACCAGTCAGTGAGATTAGGCGATGTTATATCCTCCCCTAAACCAGTAGAATTCGGAGTTCCACAGGGATCTGTCTTGGGGCCAATACTTTTCCTAATTTATATAAATGATATGGCTACTGCTGTGCGAGACTGCATCTTGGTTCAATTCGCAGATAACAGTCAACTTCCAATGACTGGAATTATAAATTAACTAACTTGATAGTAAGAGCAGAAAGAATATTAGAAATGGCGAAATGTTATTTTCAAATTAATGGATTAAATATTAATGAGTCTAAAACTAAATGTATATGCATTATCTCTAGGCAGTTCATATCCCAAATTCCTGAAGACACAAAAATAAATTTCAATGGATTTGCAATTGAGAAAAGCATTAGGTAAAATATCTTGGGGTATATTTTGACCAATATATGCTATTTGACGGTCATATAGATGAAGTAAATGGTACGTTTAATATACTTAAATAGAATTAAGGACCGATTTGATAGTGAAATGCGGGGAATGGTCGTTCACTCTCTTGCCATGAGCATTCTTGACAACTGTTTAAAGATCTGGGGCTCGACAACATAAGCAGGCAGCTGCACCCGATACAGAGGCTTCAAAACTTTTGCAGCAAAAGTAAGAGATTGGAAAGCCAAGAAGTATGATCATGCAACTTCAATTCTAAATAACTTGCAAGCAATCAAAAGAAGATTCATTTTGATGTGTCATGATCTTTAAAATTTTACAAAATCTAATTCCACCATAGCTTTTTAATCTAATAAGAGTTGCAGTTAGACCTAACAGACAAACTAGATTTAATGATGACCTTTTTGTTTCAAGAACCAACAATGATCTAGGAAGCAGAGCATTTGTCGTGCGGGGTCCATCAGTGTGGAAAGAACTGCCAAACCAACTAAAAGAATTAACTAATACAGTATTAACTCTTTTTAACTGAATTTGAAAAAGTATCTATTTTCCAAATAATTTTTATAATAATAATTTATATATATTTTAATTGAGCTCTTTTACACTTTTACTCCATTTTAGCAGACTATTTATGAGTTTTAGATTCTATTTTAAGATAAATGTTCATAACTCTTAGTTTTATAAGTAACTTTCATAAGCAATTTTGAAATCGAAATGTTATAATCATGCTAAATATAATTTTATTATTATAAAGATATCCTGTAACTTTTATAGCAAAATTTTATCAAGGTAAGAATTTTACCGAGACTCAAGTACTAAAAAAAAAAGATTCAAATTTTATATGCAAAATTTTCAATGTTTTAATTACTATTATGATGGACCTATATATGTCACATATTCTTCATTGTTCTTAAAGTTTTATAAAGTAAATCTGTTTTTATATTTTAAAATGATGTAAATTTTTATGAAGGCATATGTAAACATCTGATTTTAAAATGTAAACTACAATGTAATTTGTATTTATTGTAATAGCCAATGTAAATATTGGAATAAAGCTTACTATTATTATTATTATTATTATTACTCTCTCTCTCTCTCTCTCTCTCTCTCTCTCTCTCTCTCTCTCTCTCTCCTTGTAAGGCAAAGAGAGTCTTCAAAGGCGTTATTTTTTATATGACCACAGTGAGAAAACCTACAAAAATTACATAAATTCGGTTGCAATGTTGTCTTAATGTTACTAAACATTGCCCTCATTAATTTCATAAATGATAGCACTGCTTACTCCTACGAACCACCCTCTCTCTCTCTCTCTCTCTCTCTCTCTCTCTCTCTCTCTCTCTCTGTCTGTCGTAGAACAGTCTTCATAGGCGTTATTTTGTATATGACCACACTAAGAAAACCTACAAAAATTATATAAATTCGGTTGCACACTTGTCTTTATGTTACTGAACATTGCCTTCATTAATTTCATAAATGATAGTACTGCCTACTCCTGCGAACCATTTTATCTCTCTCTCTCTCTCTCTCTCTCTCTCTCTCTCTCTCTCTCTCTCTCCTTGTAGGACAGAGAGAGAGAGAGAGAGAGAGAGAGAGAGAGAGAGAGAGAGAGAAAGTCTTCATAGGCGTTATTTTGTTTATGACCACAGTAAGAAAACCTACAAAAATTGTATAAATTCGGTTGCACACTCGTCTTTATGTTACTGAACAGTGCCTTCATTAATTTCATAAATGATAGTACTGCCTACTCTAACGAACGACTCCCCCCCCCCCCCTCTCTCTCTGTCTCTGTCTCTGTCTCTGTCTCTGTCTCTGTCTCTGTCTCTGTCTCTCTCTCTCTCTCTCTCTCTCTCTCTCTCTCTCTCCCCTTGGACAGAAAGTGTGTCTTCATAGGCGTTATTTTGTATATGACCAGCCGGGACCGGGAGAGGTGTGATCCCCTGTTAAAAGTTCTTTGATTTTCTTAGATTCTGCAATATTCATTATCAATCATATCTATACACTATCAAGTTGAGCCTTTCCTTAGAGGTCCTAACTGATGTAAGCTTGACTCTAGGAGTCTACCCGATCAGGAACTCTTTGCTTCCTCTTCAGGGGAGAGGAAGAGGAAGCCGAAGCTTCTCAAGGGGCAGGGACCGCATTGGATCCACTGGAAGATTGGCTTAATGTGCTATTGAAACGTTTACACTGTGAGCAAATATATAAAATGTCCAGTCAAACAAGTACAGAAGAAAATAACGATCAAGCGTACCAAGGAACGACAGCTGGGACCTCGTCGAAAAATCATCCACCGTTGTTTACCGTAAGGAATCCAACTTGGGAGGTTCTACCTCGAAATTACACTAAAGGTGAAATACCAAAATTCTGTAATCAATTACAAATAAGTGGGATTTGGACGACAAAGGAAAAACTAATTGATAAACTGATGCTTTATTATTCGAACTTACAAGGATCACCACTAGAAGCAGCAACAACACACCAGGTAATGTCACCTGATCTAGAAGGGGAAAAAGAAGACCGACGATATACAGAACTAATGAGGAAATTTGAAAAATTTGTAACAGAAACAAGTGATAACTTTTGTGTCATTAACAACAACCTGAGAGAAAAGGACACCACGGAAATCCAACAACTTAAAAAGTGATGGTCATGGCGATAGACTCGGTTCTATTCTAGATGAGAAGAAAACGTTACTTATAGGAGATTCGAGTTTACGGGAAGTAAAAAGTGACTTTAAAGGAAACACTCTAATTAGGACCCTCCCTGAAGCAAATATGTCTCTAATTAGGTCATGGATAAAGGAAAATCTGGATCACCCCTTAAACGAATGTATTATCTATGATGGTGCTCAGGACATTCTTGGGGAAAATTATGTATCGGAGATGGTTTTGGATGAAATTGGAGAAATTGTCGCAGAGTTGAAAAGTAAAAATTAACATATCAGCATTAAAATATGTGAGCTTGGTCCAAGCTTGAAATCAGATGAAATTAATGATTTTAATACTAATTTCCTTGGCTGGTGTCAAGACAACGGTGTTATTTGCAGTGGGACCTAGAACTATTTCAGGTTTGGAACGGGAGACATAGATGGTCTGTCATATGATAATTTAGGTAGAATAGGAGCAGTCAGGTTATTGGATGCAAACGTAACCACATCTCAGGGTAGTATTGTTAGAGAAAACTGGAATGAGACTAAATGGATGGCACACAAACAAAACAATGGTGGAAAAAGTTCTGTGATACAGAATAACTATGGAAATCACAATGTAAGAAACCATATAAACTTTAGATATGGAAATGACCCCACCCATCCAATGCCATATAAATTGAGAACTGGAAAAAAATAGGAGAGATCAAGTTGAGACTCACAGTGTTAGGAATAGACAAAAAAAAAAAAAAAGTTTGAACCATTTTAATCGTTATCCTCCCAGGAATAATTTTCTGACAATAGACCGACTTACGGAAGAAGTGAATTTAACCACAGACAGTCAAATTGTAGATACGAACATAAACTAAAATGAAATTACTGCCACGAATATGGTCATAAGAGCAAATTATGTAATATCTTGCAAAAGAACTAGAAAGATGGCCAATATTGATAGCACCAAAGAGTTTAGGTCTACCAATCGCCGTAATTTTATAACTATTATATATATTAATGCAGAATCACTTTTAAGCAATAAACATGTAGTTGAACATTTATTAGAAAAGGACAATTTTGATATTTGATGTGTGAGTGAAATGTGGCTATATCCTTGCATGAATGATGCATATATGTCAAAGATTATTTGAAGGTAAATGTAATAAATAATTGCATTAAAAACAGGACGGCATTGAAGCTAAATGGTTATCAGTATAACACCGTCAATTATTTTAGGTTGTATATAACGTCACCCAAAATCAAATGTTTCATCTTTTAATTATATTTCAGATTCTTTTAAAAACGTAATTTTACGAAACAAGCCTATTTTTATACTTGAAGATTCTAACGACGACTTGCTCAAAACAGACATCAAAATGAATAAAGTTGTAAATAACCTAAAGTTACACCAACTCATTACAAACCCAACCAGAGTAACTTCAGACTCAGCAACGTTGATAGATTTACTAATTACTAATAATAAGGAAATGGTACTCGATTCGGACGTTATTCCAAGCCCAGTAGGCGACCACGAAGCTATCATAGTTACCTTAAATTTACGTAAACCTAAGAAACAACTCATTCATAAAACTTTCCGATGTCTTAAGAATTATTCTCAAGTGAGTATTTGTAATTTGGTGATGAAAGAAACACCCACTTTGAATGGTATTTTGAACAATGATTATGTGAATTCTGAAGTACAAATTTTAACGAATGTTTTAACCAAAGGTATTGATAAATGTGCTCCAATAGTAAGGAAAGTAATCACCCGCCCCCCCTAAACCCTGGATAACTACTAACATCAAACAAAATATAATAATAAGAGATAAATTAAAAAACGATATCAAGAAGGATAGGAATAATACAATACTGAGAAATAATTTTAAAGAGAAAAAGAAGGAAGTAAAATTTGAATTGGTTAACAGTATGAAACAACACTACAGGAACGAACTTGAAAGTAATAAGAATAACTTAGGTACATCCCGGAAAATAGTGCGTTCAATTCTGCCCAGTAATACTAACAAAGAATATCAAATAGAAAATGAAGATTTAACTGACAAGGCAGAGAAATTTAATGCGTATTTTGCGAATGTAGGGAGAAAGACATATGAAAGAACGCAAGAAGAACTGGCCAGGAATAATAGAAGAGCACAAACCGATGAAATGAATACATTCCCAAACAATCAGTTATATTCTTTTCAACCGTCACCTGTTGACTGCGATACTGTCATTCTAGTCATTAGTTCTCTCAAAGAGTCAAATGCGTACGGATCCGATGGCATACCGCTACGTTTTATAAAAGATACTCTTTATAATTTT
Organism: Palaemon carinicauda; assembly: GCF_036898095.1. Lineage (NCBI taxonomy): Eukaryota > Metazoa > Arthropoda > Malacostraca > Decapoda > Palaemonidae > Palaemon > Palaemon carinicauda. The sequence continues at coordinate 88,393,072 of NC_090744.1, read as the reverse complement.
ATTTACATTACTATAATTATCACTACATCTATCGTAACTAATAACTACCCAGAAACGTGGAAAAATTCCCAAGTTGTTCCTTACTTTAAAAGCGGAGATAGAAACGAGATTTCTAATTACAGGCCAATTTCTTTACTCCCGGTCTTATCTAAAATATTAGAAAAAATAGTATCAAATCAGTTAACTGAATACTTAGAAAGTAATCACTTTATTTCTAAGAGTCAACATGGCTTTCGACCAAAACTATCAACGGAAAGAAATTATTTTCACACACCAAGGCCCGCCTGAAAGGACTCTTAGTGTCTGATGGAGGGCGAGAAATAAACCCCTAAAAGTAAGTGAAGTAAGTAAACAGCACTATTAATAATATCGGATAAAATATACGATAACATAGACATGAAGAAAATTTCCCTTTTACTACTTCTCGATCTGTCGAAAGCTCTTGATAACGTACACCATGAAATTTTTCTGGGTAAATGTCAGACACTTTATATTGATCCATCCTGGTTCAAAGACTACTTACGTAATCAAGTACAATCTGTCAGACTCAAAAATGTTGTCTCAACCCCGAAAAACATCGATTTTGGTGTACCTCAGGGTTCAATCCCAGGACCAATTTTATTCAACATCTATGTAAATGACCTGAGAAGTTTTTTAAGTGACTGTTTCATTGTTCAGTATGCTGATGACACTCAAATAATAATTGATGGCTATATCGATAACTTGGAAGATTTAGTACGCAAAGCTGAGGAGATTTTATAAAGAGTGATGATGTATTTTCAAATAAATGGCTTCTTGTTGAATGAAAGTAAAACGCAATGTATATTCCTAGGCTCCAGGCAATATCAATCCGAAATCGGGGATAACATCAAAATCAATTTTAATGGAGCCATCATCGAACCTATGGAATCCATAAAAAAATCTTGGAGTGCACTTCGATAAACACATGACATTCGAAAAACATATTGATGAACTGCACAGAAAAGTTATAGGAACATATTTATCTCAATAGACTAAGAATTTTATTCGAACCAGAGACTCGCATAATCATAGTGCAATCGTTAGTATTAAGTTCAATTCATTACTGCCATATAATATGGGGTTCAACAAGCAAAGTCCTTATGCAACGAGTACAAAAACTTCAAAATTTAGCGGCTCGGGTGGCCATGGGTACAGTGAGAAAATTTTATCATATATCTCTAATTTTCCAAGAACTGCGTTGGTTGAAAGTGAAAAACAAGTCCACTTTTGATGTCTGTTTTTGTTTTTAAAGTTCTAATTTTTTTTATACCGAACTGGCTTTATAATTTTAGAACCGTTGACTCAGTGACAAGACAAGAAAATAATCTAGTGTCCAGAAGAGCCAATACCGATATAGGATCAAGGGAAATAAGTACTAAAGGTCCACAGTTATGGAATAGTTTACCTGGCTCATTGAAAGACGAAGAATCCCTAAGATTTTCCAAAATTAAGCTAAGAAAACATCTTTTAAACAATAATTAATCTTCGTAGATAAAGTTTTATAGGAAACAACCGTACCTGACATTAGCCACGTCTCCCGTCAATACCGCTTTTAAAGACATACCATTACCTAAGAAGTAAATTTTATGTTGGGAGTAATTTTACTAATTATTGTTCTAGGAAATATGTTTTTTAAAACAAAATTACAA
>NC_090744.1:88373861-88390902 GCF_036898095.1 Palaemon carinicauda | reverse complement strand
AGCAGTTTTCATCTATGTCTCCCGTTCCAAACCTGAAATAGTTCTAGGCCCCACTGTAAATAACACCGTTGTCTTGACACCAGCCAAGCAACTTAGTATTAAAATCATCATCTGATTTCAAGCTTGGACCAAGCTCACATATTTTAATGCTGATATGTTAATTTTTACTTTTCAACTCTGCGACAATTTCTCCAATTTCATCCAAAACCATCTCTGATACATAATTTTCCCCCAAGAATGTCCTGAGCACCACCATTGGTAATACATTCGTTTAAGGGGTGATCCAGATTTTCCTTTATCCATGACCTAATTAGAGACATATTTGCTTCAGGGAGGGTCCTAATTAGAGTGTTTTCTTTAAAGTCACTTCTTACTTCCTGTAACTCGAATCTCCTAAATGCAACGTTTTCTTCTCATCTAGAATAGAACCGAGTCTATCGCCATGACCATCACTTTTTAAGTTGTTGGATTTCCGTGGTGTCCTTTTCTCTCAGGTTGTTGTTAATGACACAAAAGTTATCACTTGTTTCTGTTACAAATTTTTCAAATTTCCTCATTAGTTCTGTATATCGTCGGTCTTCATTTTCCCCTTCTGGATCAGGTGACATTACCTGGTGTGTTGTTGCTGCTTCTAGTGGTGATCCTTGTAAGTTCGAATAATAAAGCATCAGTTTATCAATTAGTTTTTCCTTAGTCGTCTAAATCCCACTTATTTGTAATTGACTACAGAATTTTGGTATTTCACCTTTTGTGTAATTTCGATGTAGAACCTCAAAAGTTAGATTCCTTACGGTAGACAACGGTGGGTGATTTTTCGACGAGGTCCCAGCTGTCGTTCCTTGGTACACTTGATCGTTATTTTCTTCTGTACTTGTTCGACTGGACATTTTATATATTTGCTCACAGTGTAAACGTTCCAATAGCACATTGAGCCACTCTTCCAGTGGATCCAATGCGGTCCCTGCCCCTTGAGAAGCTTCGGTTTCTTCTTCCTCTCCCCTGAAGAGGAAGCAAAGAGTTCCTGATCAGGTAGACTCCTAGAGTCAAGCTTACATCAGTTAGGACATCTAAGGAAAGGCTCAGCTTGATAGTGTATAGATATGATTAATAATAAATATTGCAGAATCTAAGAAAATCTAAGAACTTTTAACAGGGGATCACACCTCTCCCGGTCCCGGCTGGTCATATACAAAATAACGCCTATGAAGACACTCTTTCTGTCCAAGGAGAGAGAGAGAGAGAGAGAGAGAGAGAGAGAGAGAGAGAGAGAGAGAGGGGGGGGAGTCGTTCGTTAGAGTAGGCAGTACTATCATTTATGGAATTAATGAGGGCAATGTTCAGTAACATAAAGACAACGGTGCAACCGAATTTATATAATTTTTGTAGGTTTTCTTACTGTGGTCATATACAAAATAACGCCTATGAAGACTTTCTCTCTCTCTCTCTCTCTCTCTCTCTCTCTCTCTCTCTGTCCTACAAGGAGAGAGAGAGAGAGAGAGAGAGAGAGAGAGAGAGAGAGAGAGAGAGAGAAAGTGGTTCGCAGGAATAGGCAGTACTATCATTTATGAAATTAATGAAGGCAATGTTCAGTAACATAAAGACATTGGTTCAACCGAATTTATATAATTTTTGTAGGTTTTCTTAGTGTGGTCATATACAAAATAACGCCTATGAAGACTCGACTCTGTTCTACGAGAGAGAGAGAGAGAGAGAGAGAGAGAGAGAGAGAGGGTGGTTCGTAGGAGTAGGCAGTGCTATCATTTATGAAATTAATGAGGGCAATGTTCAGTAACATTAAGACAACATTGCAACCGAATTTATGTAATTTTTGTAGGTTTTCTCACTGTGGTCATATAAAAAATAACGCCTTTGAAGACTCTTTGCCTTACAAGGAGAGAGAGAGAGAGAGAGAGAGAGAGAGAGAGAGAGAGAGAGAGAGTGTAATAATAATAATAATAATAATAATAAGCTTTATTCCAATATTTACATTGGCTATTACAATAAATACAAATTACATTGTAGTTTACATTTTAAAATTAGATATTTACATATGCCTTCATAAAAATTTACATCATTATAAAGTATAAAAACAGATTTATTTTATAAAACTTTAAGAACAATAAAGAATATGTGACTTATATAGGTCCATCATAAAAGTAATTAAAACATTGAAAATTTTGCATATAAAATTTGAATCTTTTTTTAGTACTTGATAAAATTTTGCTATAAAAGTTACAGCATTTCTTTATAATATTAAAATTATCTTTAGTATGATTATAACATTTTGATTTCAAAATTGCTTATGAAATAGTTACTTATAAAACTAGAGTTATGAACATTTATCTTAAAATAGAATCTAAAACTCATAAATAGTCTGCTAAAATGGAGTAAAAGTGTAAAAGAGCTCAATTAAAATATATATAAATTATTATTATAAATATTATTTGGACAATAGATACTTTTTCAAATTCAGTTTAAAAGAGTTAATATTAGTTAATGCTTTTAGTTGGTTTGGCAGTTCTTTCCACACTGATGGACCCTGCACGACAAATGCTCTGCCTCCTAGATCAGTGTTGGTTCTTTAAACAAAAAGGTCATCATTAAATCTAGTTTGTTACGTCTAACTCCAACTCTTATTAGATTAAAAAGCCATGGTGGAATTAGATTATGTAAAATGTTAAAGATCATGACACAAATCAAAATCAATCTTCTGTTTGATTGTCAGCCATTGCAAGTTATTTAAAATTGAAGTTGCATGATCATACTTCTTGGCTTTCCAATCTATTACTTTTGCTGCAAAGTTTTGAAGCCTCTGTATCCGCTGCAGCTGCTGCTTAGTTGTCGAGCCCCAGATTTTTAAACAGTAGTCAAGAATGCTCACGGCAAGAGAGTGAACGACCATTCCCCGCATTTCACTATCAAATCGGTCCTTAATTCTATTTAAGTATATTAAAGTACCATTTACTTCATCTATATTACCGTCAAATAGGATATATTGGTCAAAATATACCCCAAGATATTTTACTTTAATGCTTTTCTCAATTGCAAATCCATTGAAATTTATTTTTGTGTCTTCAGGAATTTGGGATATGAACTGCCTAGAGCCAATGAATATACATTTAGTTTTAGACTCATTAATATTTAATCCATTAATTTGAAAATAACATCTCGCCATTTCAAATATTCTTTCTGCTTTTACTATCAAGTTATTTAGTTCATTTATAGTTCCAGTCATTAGAAATTGACTGTCATTTGCGAATTGAACCAAGATAAGTCTCCCACAGCAGTAGCCATATAGATTATATAAATTAGGAAAAGTATTGGCCCCAAGATAGATCCCTGTGGAACTCCGAATTCTACTGGTTTAGGGGAGGATATAACATCGCCTAATCTTACTGACTGGTAACGATTTTCTAGATAGCTTTTAAACCAGAAAGGGTCAATTTTTAATTTGTTTACATTTATGAAGTAAAATATTGTGGCTAACGCTATCGAAAGCTTTAAAAAGATCCAATAGAATAAGTAAAGATATCTTTCTGTCGTCGATATTTCTGTAAATAGTTTCTGTAACTTTCAATAACGCAGTTTCAGTAGAGAGATGAGACCTAAATACATATTGAGTGTGAGAAAGTAAATCATTTTCCTCGAGATATTTTATGAGTTGAATTGACACAATCTTTTCTAGAATTTTAGATATGATGGGCAAAAGTAATATTGGTCTGTAATTCTCTACATTATCTGTGAAGGGTCTTGAATGAAACGGAGGGATATCAAATCAGATCCATAGGCTCCCGTGTCATTAGGGTCCCCAACTATTAGAATAACTGTTTCGACATCAACTGGCTGTGGCCTAAAAAGTCAGAGAGAGAGAGAGAGAGAGAGAGAGAGAGAGAGAGAGAGAGAGAGAGCAATGTTCAGTAATATTAAGACAACGGTGCAACTGAATTTATATAATTTTTATAGGTTTGCTTATTGTGGTCATTTACAAAATAACGCCTATTGAGACTCTCTCTTCTCTCTCCGAGAGAGAGAGAGAGAGAGAGAGAGAGAGAGAGAGAGAGAGAGAGATTCAAATGAAATTATATAATTTTTGTAAGTTTTCTTACTGTGGTCATATTCAAAATAACCAAAATGAAGCCTATTCCTCTCTCTCCTATGAGGAGAGAGAGAGAGAGAGAGAGAGAGAGAGAGAGAGAGAGAGAGAGAGAGATGTGCAAACCGAATATATATAATTGTTCTAGGTTTTCTTACTCTCGTCATATTCAAAATAACGCCTATGAAGGCCCACACTCTCTCTCTCTCTCTCTCTCTCTCTCTCTCTCTCTGTCTTATAAGGTTTGTTTGACAATTATTCAACCATTGAAAGTTATACGAGTGTGCGACCCTAATACCCATAGGTTACGTTGAACGTATGATGGGATGAAGTATGTAGCTGACGCTTGGTCATTTATAGGAAATCGTGTAAGAGATGGAAAGGAAAAGGGTGGAACTGAAGTGGGAATCCAATGCAGAGTAAAAACTTAGAACGAAATTGAAGTGGTAAATATATGAATAATTTATTCTAATGTTAGGAAAAGGCTGCCATATGTTAAAAAGTCAATTCAGACATAAATAGACAACGAGTATATGATGGCTGGTTTAATACTATGAATAACTGACCACATATTTTGCTTTTAATATTCATCACTCTCGACAAACAGGATATCTTCCTAATCACTGTCGAGGTTGATGCAGACGGGATCAACACCTTCTCGTATGTTGTCAGAGGACCAATACTCGTCCTCGAAGGCTCTGGCTCGTCGCACTGCTCCTGCCCACACCTCCCTTGTTGCGCACAGCTTGGCTTCTTGTAGCTTCACTTGTAGATCTGCCTGGGTAAATCACTGCAAGGTGGAGCGCACATACCGCTTCATGGTGCCCCACACCTGTTCGATGGCGTTAAGCTCGGGATGTGCAGGTGGTAGTCGGACGACTTCATGTCCGCATTCACGGATGACATTGTCAACTGTGTACCTTGGTTCTGGTCGGTTCTTCCTGCAGAGTTGAAGAAGCTCGAGGAAGGGGATTCTGCGGCCCGCCAGCCAATTCACCAACTCTGCTTTCTTGGTGGCGGTGGTGGGGGCAGCGACTTTCCTCCGTCAACTGGCTGTGGTAGGGCGTGTTGTCCAACACCAAAACCGATGGTTCATCCAAGGCCGGTAGAAGTTGCAACGTAAGCCAGCGGAGGAATAGGGTGCTGTTCATTTCCCCGTGGTAGTCACCGGTTTTGTTTTGCAGGGAAGCACAGAAATGAATAATTTACAAAACCGTGTTCTGTGCCTCCTGCTACTACCACAAATCGCTCCCCTTTTCCAGGTGGCACCTGACGGCTGTAGGTGGCACTAGTAGCAGGCTGGGATGTGTCTACCCACTCCCTGTTGTGCTGCCTTCGAGTGGTGAACCATGTCTCATCCACGTATACTACTTGTCTTACGCTTCATGGTGCCCCACACCTGTTCGATGGCGTTAAGCTCGGGATGTGCAGGTGGTAATTGGACGACTTCATGTCCGCATTCACGGATGACATTGTCAACTGTGTACCTTGGTTCTGGTCGGTTCATCCTGCAGAGTTGAAGAAGCTCGAGGCGTGTGGCTTGGTGCGGGAAGGGGATTCTGCGGCCCGCCAGCCAATTCACCAACTCTGCTTTCTTGGTGGCGGTGGTGGGGCAGCGACTTTCCTCCGTCAACTAGCTGTGGTAGGGAGTGTTGTCCAACACCAAAACCGATGGTTCATCCAAGGCCGGTAGAAGTTGCAACGTAAGCCAGCGGAAGAATAGGGTGCTTTTCATTTCCCCGTGGTAGTCACCGGTTTTGTTTTTTGCAGGGAAGCACAGAAATGAATAATTTACAAAACCGTGTTCTGTGCCTCTTGCTACTACCACAAATCGCTCCCCTTTTCCAGGTGGCACCTGACGGCTGTAGGTGGCACTAGTAGCAGGCTGGGATGTGTCTACCCACTCCCTGTTGTGCTGCATTCGAGTGTGTACCATGTCTCATCCACGTATACTACTTGTCTTCCCTCCTTTCGTTGTCGCTGGAGTGCTCGGAGAGCCCCAACACGGCGACACACAACATCTAGCGACTCCTACCTTAGATACATTTTCCTCTGTGAAATCCTGTAGCGGAATCCCATGTTGTGAAGCACTCGCCACATCGTCATTTTTGAGGTTTCCCCTGGAATAATACTTGCTGTCTTCAAACTTTCAGACAGGGTGCCAATAGGAAAGGTTTCCTTTGCTGCAAACTTGGCATGTACATGGCGGCAAATGGCACCAACAGTGAAACTGTCAAAAACGGGTGGTGTGGCCGGGGGTGGCGGTGAGTGTGGCGGTGTCACAGGGGGAGTGGCTGTCCCGCATGGTGAATCTGGCCGAGAACGTGTGTTTCGCTGAACCAGCAATCGCACTGCATTTGTGGTCATTCCCATGACCTCTGCAACGCGATCGTAGGGTCTTTTGGGGAAAGGAAATTGGATAAGATAACATGTTCGTAACTATCATGTTGAGATTTTTTTTTACCAGGCAACAATCAAAATAATGTTCTCTTTTATTATCATAGGTAGCTGTGAAACATAGTGACTGGTTCATCTGTAACTACGGAATACAACTTTGATTTATTACTTACCTATTCAAACTTATCCTCAGTTTCGTTTCAATATGCTCTTGGTTGAAGATAGGGAAGAGTTGTAGTTCGATGACTCCTTTGCACCCACGCGGACATCGCTGCATGTTGGCCATGGTTAAGAGCGATGAAATACTCTAAAATAGAAGTGAGTTTCTATTATCCTATAGCAGCTTTAAAAATATAAATGATGATATATAAATGATGATGATGATATGATATATATATATATATATATATGTATATATATATATATATATATATGTGTATGTATATATATATATATATATATAATGCACACATGTTATATATATATATATATATATTATATATATATATATATATATAATGCACACATGTTATATATATATATATATATATATTATATATATATATATTATATATATATATATATATATACACACACATATACATACAGTATATATATATAATGCACACATATGTGTTATATATATATATATATATATATCTATATATATATATGTAATGCACACGTGTTATATATATATACAGTATATATATATATATATAGAGAGAGAGAGAGAGAGAGAGAGAGAGCACACATAGGTGTTATATATATATATATATATATATAATGCACACAGATGTATGTTCTGTGTTTTATAGTAGATAGTCGAGACGTCAAATGATACCACATTAAGAAATATGGTAACTAGATTTGTAAGTTGTATTTATTTTGTGAGGTTGAAGACAGCTTTGCCCGTTTCTACGTAGTAAGAATAGAAACCATTTATCTGTTTTGTCATTGGGACACTACAGACATCTGACGAAATATTTCCCCTGAGTGTCCTTGGACTTTTGATTCTAAATGTACATTTCCATATTATTATTAAAAACAAAATGATTAAAGTACAATCAGTCAAGCCGAAGCCAATGCAAAGTTTTAAATGTTTTATATTTGGACACCCGTGTAAAGTTTGCAAAAATAGTAATAAATGTGTAATCTGCTCCAAATCATACCATTGAGAATGTGCACTTGAGGTTGGGTGTTTAAATTATAACTTTTTTTTTTTCCTCAATACTGTAATATTGTACATGCTCTACCTTGTAATTTTCATTATTTCCTCGGAAACTTTCAGAAATAATTTTTTTTTTCCTCATAAATTCACCGACAGGAGCTTCGAGCTGTATATGTTTTAAGAAGCTGCCCCCAAAAAAATCCAGTTTAGAACATATAAGTGTGGGACATGCCAAAAGATTATTACATTAATCAAATAACCATGCAAAGACATTGAGACCAAACCCACCTAGTACTGCCAATAGGTCTAAGAAAAGAAATATACCATCCGATAAAATGCCGAATGACGAGGTATGCTTATTACCTCTTGAGGCTTTACCACATTGTATTAACACGGGTGCATTGCCCATCTCTGTACAACCTTCGTACCTCATTACAGGAAATAGTTCAGACGACTCTCAGGCTATATCCTTGCCTGATTTTGTGGAGGCTCCACTTAAAACCAATTTAGCTGATGCACCAGTAGTGGGGAAGGGACAAAAACTTAGAAGCTCAGCATGTATTAATCGTAAAAGGGAGAGACCTCCATCTCTCTCACCCCCTTCCGTTAGAAACATTAACGTTGTGACATCAAGTAAATTTTAAGTTTTGCTGTTGATGTTTCTGATCAACAGGAAGATAACTTAAAGAAATTAGAAATTCAAGTTGAGGTCCACCATATGCCACAACAAATAGATCAAAGGGACACAAAGAAAAAGACAAACGTAAAACCCATCATCTGCCACAACAAATAAATCAAAAGAACACAAAGAAAAAGACAAATGTAAAACCCAATATGCAGTATCAAGACCACCTCCAAAGAAACCTACTGGAAATAATGTTAGATTAAAAATTGCCAATGGGAAGACCTCATCCAAGATGCCTTTCCAGAAATAGTCTTTAGTGTCTCCTCCATTTTGCAATGGAATTGTGAGCGTTTAAGGGCCATATATCAAGAACTTAAGCTCCTATTCATGAGCATTCCCCCATAATTGTAAGCCTACAAGAGAGCAAGCTTGATGCTATAACTCCTTGTTCTCAAGAGTGTGTTAGGTATAAAACACCATATAATCAACAACCAGGGAGGCATGGTGGAAGTCTCATGTAAATTCGTAGAGATGTGCACAAAATAGCTTTGTCTATTTGTACACCCCTTCGGGCCGGGGTTGTACAGATATATGTAGGAAAAGAATATATAATATGCTCTCTGTACCTACCTCCAAATGATAGTAATTTGTATGATGATTAAGTAAGAGGTGATTCAACTACTCCCTCAACCTTTTCTTTTACTGGGAGATTTCAGTGGTAGATATCCTTTATGGGGCGATGTTTAAGCTAACACAAGGGCAAGTATTATATCATCAATAGTGGAAAATGAGGGTGTTGGACTCCTTAACACAGGAGAGTCCACACATTTTCATGTCCAGACAGGTACCTTGTGCATTGACCTATCAATCGAAAGCTTTAATTGCCTTCTCGATTTCGATTGGAGGACATTAGATGATTGGCATACTAGTGATCATGTACCAATCATCATAAACACCAACAATGGTTCACTTTTACTGAGATCGCCACAGTGGAATCTTGACAAGGAGGACTGAGATAGATTTCTTGTGCTAAGCAAAATTGAGGGGAATGCAGAACAATTTGAAAATATTGATGATACCTAGACTTACTGGATGGACCCTTCATACAGCAGGGGTCAATTCAATTCCCCAAAAAAACAAGGTTATTCAAATGATGACTATTCCCCTGGTGCTCTTCAGAACTAACAGCCCTGCACAGAGCCAAAAATAGGTCTTTAAATCGATTGCGCAGACGCCATACTGAGGAAACTTTTATCATATACAAGAAATATAGAGCATAATTCCGTCGTACCATGAAAAAAGCTGGGCACTAGTCTTGGTATCTTTTGTTTCATCTATAAAAGGGCTTCACAGACAATCATGCAGTGTCAGTAAAAATACTGACAATATTAATTGGTGTGAACTAATGTCAGTACACCGAACACATTTCCATCATTGAATATTGAGGGAACCGTCAGTAATTCAATGTACCAGCATTGAATGGTTGTCCCCTTGGCTCTCAAGTGACATTAGAAAAAAAAAGTATGCATTGCACTAATTATGGCTCTTTGGCTAAAGAAAAGACTCAAACGTAGAATGTGGGTCAAAGATTGGATTGGTAAGCGTAATATTTTTACGCATATAAACCTTTTGAATGAAATCAAGACACCCGATATGGATGATTTTCAAAGTTATTTCCGGATAGATGAAAAGGCCTACAATAAACTTTTGGGGATGGTAAGGCCATATATAACTAAACAAGACACTGTTATGAGGGAGAGCATCTCAGCTAATGAAAGACTGTCCATTACTCTCCGCTTTTTAGCAACAGGAGAATCATTTTCCTGGCTGTGTTATTCCAGCGTAATGGGAAAGTCTACAATCAGTGGAATAGTGTAGGAAAAATGTGAAGCAATTATCACTGCTCTCAAGGATTACATCAAGGTAACTAAACACTTATAAGAGGGATATAATTATATGTTATGAGAATTTTGTTGTTGTTTATTTGACAAAGCTGACATACATTACATTAATTATCATTAAATATCTGGTTGAAAATCTAGGAAGTACCGGGTTAAAGGCTCCGTATGTGGGCGTAAATCGCCATCATCATGACTATTGCTAGTGCTACGCTGCCTGTTGACATAAGACCAGATGCTGGTAACATTCCTACATTATGACATTCATTAATCTTCCCTGAATTTCTGGTCAGTGTCCCCATTTCTGCTTCAAGTATAATGTCATTAATGAATTTTTCAGCCAGTAATTTTTGATCTATTGGCAGGTTTCTTAATTTGCTATGCCAAATTTCTGCAGTATTTATCTCACTGCTATTATCTTTTTGAAGATAATGACAGGCTAAGTTCAGAAGGTCATCCGATTTATGCTTCATTTTCCTCTTCTTGGGTTCAGGCATAGCATCAATTTTCGCCCAGAAGCTTGGCTATCATTTGACGAATTGTCCTCCAGCAACTATGGCACTACCCATGACTAGAGAACAATGGTTGGATTGTGGAGTATCCTTCTCATAGAAGAGCTGCTTGCCATAGCTGAAGAGTCTCTTTTACTCTTACCAAGAGGAAAGTAGTTGCTGAACAATTACAGTACTGTAGTTAACTCCTTTGGTGAAGAAGGATTGTTCGGTAATTTCAGTGTTGTCAGGTGTATGATGAGGACAGGAGAATCTGTAAAGAATAGGCTAGACTATTAAGAGTATATGTAGGCAAAGGGAAAGTGAACCGTATCCAGAGAGAAGGATCCAATGTAGTTCTATTTGGCCAGTTAAAGGACCCCATAACTCTCTATTGGTAGTATTCCCTTTTCTGAAGAAATGAAATTTCCAGGTCTAAAGTTTGACAGAAAGTTGGCTTGGATTTTGCATCGCAAAAAGCTTAAATTTGAAAATGTGAAGATATTAAATATTCTTAATATGGAAATAATCCAAATATTAAGTTTAGGAGAGTTGCCTAGGTAATAGATCCTGTCCACTTAATAGTATGATAAGATTTATTAACTTTTAATTATATATTTACCCCTTTGAGTGCAATTGGATATGTTTTATGTCCCGTGAAAACTACTCCCTTCGAAGCCATCTAACATAATATATTTCTGGTAATTTATCTTTTTTTTTAAAGAAAAATCTCTGCAATTTTTACTGACATAGAACGAGGACATTTATGCAGTTTGAGCATGCGTTCGAGTATTGTTTATTGGGTAGTGCATGTTAATGGAGGAAGTTTCATAGATCCAGGGTCACAGTTTTGAAATTGTCTCGGTGTTTGTTTTCTCTCTTCTCTACCCCTTTCCATCATTTTTGGTTTAAATTATGTTTGTTCATGTTTCATAGTTTTGCTATGGATCAAGCATATATATACAAGGACTATTCGTGATACTGTGCTAATGGGTAAATTATGGCAGTGTGTCTTAGATTTTGGAACAGTATATTATGATAGTGGTCACATACAGTTTAGATTAAGGTAAAAATTACTTAATTCGTATTCGAAAATTTTATGAAGGTGCCATAGTAACTCCTGGGACACTAAGCATCATTCTTGCGGTTGAAAGTGATGTAGAAAGCATTGAAGATGAGACTGGAGTATTTCACTGATGATGGAGAGAAATGAAATAGAAAGGCGAGAGGGACAACGAAAAGTATAGATAGTAAGAATAATATCAGTACAACAGAAAATAGATTTCCTGAGGATAAAAGGCCTCAGAAATAGACTACATAAGAAAAAAACAGGTTCAAAAGGAAAAGTAGCAATAAAAAAAACACGAGAGTAAAAGAACAGAATGGCAAAGGAAAATTAGGTGATAAATAGGCTACGCACACACACACATTATATATATATATATATATATATATATATTGTAAGTGTTGAAGACATAATTATCAAGTGGATGACCTGACAATTGATGAACTATTATTATTGTTATTATTACTAGTTAAGCTACAACCCTAGTTGGGTGCTTTGTGTGCAAGATTGCTCTTTTTATCTGGCCTGACTGCTTGTGAAAATACCATTTGAAGCCAAGTACTCAACCTAGTCACGGGGAGTCAAAATTACACCTGAAGGGAAAGGAAAAATAAAAAAAAACCTGAATTGAATTATTTCTATTTTTCAGTATTGCAACATATGAATATTATTGCGTGTTTATAGATAATTTGGGGAAATATTAAGTGATTAAGAGTTATTATTAATCTCTTTAGCTGTAAAATGAAACCAAAATAAACACTAATGGAAAAGGTAGTTTCTACAGCCATTGCAATGATATTTGCATACGTTATCTCATGGTAAATGTTGAAAGAAAATGAGAATTTCATCGTTAATTTCCTGCTATTATTTCTGCGAATATAACATTGAGAAATTATATAAAGTCTTATATTAGTGGAAAGCATATACATCAAGCTGTATATTTAGAAATATAATATTATACTTGCAATCACGTTCTGCTTATAATTAACACTTTGACATTCATTTTTTCACTAGTGGAACATTTGCTCCAATTTTGTAAAGGATTCTGCGGAAATTTTCTTGTATATATTCAGCTGTGAAATGAAATACAAAATATGAACGGGAAGAAAAGTTTAACGTGAAAAGTAGTAACCAAAGTATTATTTCTCTGCATATCTCAAAGTAAATTTTGACTTTGTGATAGATTATTTTATTCCTTTTTCTGTTATAATTTACTCATATAGAGAACCTATGATATATGGAAAACTTATGTTTCGTTGTAAATCTTATTAAAGCTTTTCAAAATAATTGGGAAATGACCACAGGATGTATAGTAAAAAGACCATATATGAAATATAGTTACATTTACAAATTATTTAATTATACATAATGGAAAAGTAGTTGCTCCTGAAGCAGAAACACATCTAGTAATATACTCCGTTAATTTCCCAATAAGGAAAATAAAAAATGGGTATTAAGGTTGCTCATGGTGCATAGACAAGTATATACGAAAAGTTTTTATTTTTTTTTTTAAATTTTATTTTTATTTTATTTTTTTTTTATCAAGAATAGCTCCTGGGGCAGAGAGGATTCGAGTATAGTCTTAATTCGAATGATGCAGTTCTCCCTGCTATTTCCCAACACTTGAAAAGTCTTAATGGATCTGTAAAATATAATTGCCTTGTTACACCAAGGTAAAAAATACAAGAATGTTTTTATATTATTAAAATTATCGTACCCAAGCGAAATAAGGAAACTATTTAAATACCAAAATTTTTGAAAATATGAAATAATGCTAATTTTAGACTAACGTACAGAGCTATAAGTATTCAGGTCTGCACCAACCACTGGGATGAAATTAAATGGACACATCTTCCGATTTCATAAACTCCTAAAGGACGAAAGTATCACTTGTGAAATAAGGAATCCGGAATCGCAGCCCTCAAGACAAATCCGGTGACAAAACATTCTAATCATTCTGATGTAACAAATAAAGTTAGTCTATAAATAAGAAAATTATATGTATTTGGATCCAAAAGAAAATATCTAAATATGGGATAGGTTTGAGAAAGCTTACATCATAATTATGATAACTATTATTGAAAATTGTTTATAATGCATCAATTTATATACAATCTGAACTCCAACAATAGCTTGCCTTCTAATCCAGACCAGAAATTAAAGGACGAGGTGGTATATGCATTCTTGGCCGAAATTGTCCATGGAGGTCAGGAGGAGAGAAAGATATCCCACGAGCAGTGCAGTTATAGCAGTATGCGGTCACTTTTATGTATACTTTACTTATGGCTCCAAATCTGATGCCCGCGTTGGATTTGGTGTATATCATAATGCTTTTAATTATAGAGGTGCACTTTCTCTAACAACTTCCATATTTACTGCTGAATTTTAAGGCACCATATCTACTGCTGAATTGTAAGACGTACTAACACCAATTGAGAAATTAGAGTTTGAGGAGGAGAGTAATTTTACAAATTTCAGTGATGCGAGGAATGTCCCTCAAGCCTTTGAAGTTTTTAATCCCATTACCCCTTTATTATTACTTGCAAAGCTACAACCCTAGTTGGAAAAGCAGGATGCTATAAGCCCAGGGGCCCCAACAGGGAAAATAGCTCAGTGAGGAAAGGAAACAAGGAAAAATAAAATATTCTAAGAATAGTAACAACATTTAAATAAATATTTCCTATATAAACAATAAAAACTTCAACAAAACAAGAGAAAGAGAAACTAGATACAATAGTGTGCCTGAGTGTACCCTCAAGCAAGAGAACTCTAACCCAAGACAGTGGAAGGCCATGGTACAGAGGCTATAGCACTACCCAAGACTAGAGAACAATGGTTTCATTTTGGAGTGTCCTTCTCCTAGAAGAGCTGCTTACCATAGCTAAAGAGTCTCTTCTACCCTTACCAAGAGGAAAGTAGCCACTGAACAATTACATTGCCGTAGTTAACCCCTTGGGTGAAGAAGAATTGTTTAGTAATCTCAGTGTTGTCAGGTGTATGAGGACAGAAGAGAATCTGTAAAGAATGTGCCTCATTTGGAGTTTTTCTTATTACTTTATCATTGTACATAGCCCTACGATCTGCTGTAGGATCAATAGCCTTTGTTGGCTTAATCTACATGCATCTGTAGCACTCGGTCTACTCATATCTAAACCATACCGTAGCATCGGGACCCAGTATTGCAAGGTCTATAGACCTTGCAGTATTGTTTATCGTTCGGGCGTCACGTAGAACTCACACTTGTTTCCTCGTAACGGGATTTTGGTTTCATACTTACTGATCTACTTAACCAGTGATTTCCTTTCTGTTCTTATAGTTTATATCGGAAATATTTATTTTAATGTTACTGTTCTTAAAATATTTGATTTCTCCTTTTTTTTTTCCTTTCCTCACTCGGCTATTTTTTCCTGTTGGAGCTCCTAGGCTAATAACATCCTGGTTTTTCCAACAAGGGCTGTAGCTTAGCAAGTAATAATAATAATAATAATAATAATAATAATGGGTTAATTACTTTGATGAGTGGTATGTCGAGAAATCTTATCATAGGTTTAAAAGCACAAGTTAGATATATATATATATATATATATATATATATATATATATATATATATATATATATATATATATATATACTGTGTATATATATATATATATATATATATATATATATATATATATATATATATATATATATATACTGTGTATATATATATATATATATATATATATATATTATATATATATATATAATATATATATATAATATATATATATATATATATATATATTATATATATTCTTTTTTATCGAATCCCGTATCATGATCAAGTCAATTTGAACGTCAGGTGTCTAGTGAGGAATATTTTCTCTGACGACCACGTCATTCCTCCCTCCGTAATAATTCAGTTTCGTTCCATTATACTTTAGCTACGAACCTCGTTTTAATCAAAGATAACGACCAATTATCATTTACGCAAAAAAAAAAAAGAACAATTTACTCGTTTTGATAATTGTTGTACGTTATTGTTGCATCTGTCTTTGGCTCACATTTGAGACTTCATTCAGCTCACACACCTGAAAATCCATTTATACGCAAACAATATGAAACTATATTTGCCTGGATAATATTTAGAAAAACAAAAGGATTAATTACACACTATAGTCCATTTCTTTTAGCGATGCATATTTGCACCGAAATCGCGGCGGTGCCCTTTTAGCTCGGAAAAGTTTCCGGATCGCTGATTGGTTAGAATTATCTTGTCCAACCAATCAGCGATCCGGAAACTTTTCCGAGCTAAAAGGGCACCGCCGCGAGTCGGTGCAAATATGCATCGCTAAAAAAATGGACTATAGTTTTAGTGAAGGGTACTACAGACTTATAAAAATAATAGTTGAATGTTCATAATACAAGAGAAGCTCTTCATACGAAAAACACTTGTGTCCTGTTTAACCGTATTTTTCCTAAACATAGGCCTATACTGTACAACACGCGAATATATACAGGGCAAGTGTGGTCATGCCTCAAATGTAAGAGGGTTGGCGGAAGTGTTCCACCTGTAAGAAAAATATCTCGACCCTGGCCATCAAGGGTCATGTTCCGTCATTATTTTGCTGAATTACACCGATAAACAAAGGAAAGTTCAGGGACACTTGACCTTATTCTATGTCCCGGAAAGAAGTAAGTGTTTCCCTTTATCTATTTATTTTTTTTAGCAATAACAGTTGGGTTAAATATGCCAAATTCCCCCTTAACCAGAGGGGCACTCAGTAGAGCGCAGACATACGCCCTGGTGGACTTATTGCTCGACCTTGACCTTTGACCTTAATATGTATCAATTGGCATGGATTTTCATACACCTAATTATGAAACCAAGTTCGAAGTCTCCGTGACAACGATGTCCAAACTTTTGGCTGAATACGTGAATTGGACATTTTGCTTGACCGTGACCTTGACTTTTGACCTTGACTTTTGACCTTGACCTACTAAAATCTAATTACTTCCAGCTTTTTACATAAAAGTTAATTCCTGTAAGTTTCATCACTCTACTCTACCATTAAAATTTTTGCCAGGAAGCTGTTCACAAACAACTATTCACACGTATACAAACACAAACAGGGGTGAAAATATAACCTACTTCCAACTTCGTTGGCGGAGGTAACTAAACAGTCATGATTAGATAGCATATTTATGGGTAATGTCTTCATCCATAAGGTTTTTATACAGAATTTCATTATGCAAAAAAAAAAAAAAAAAAAAAAAATCCTCAAACTACCGTGAATAAGACCAACCACGTCAATTA
>NC_090744.1:88347475-88368361 GCF_036898095.1 Palaemon carinicauda | reverse complement strand
AGGCCGTCAATTTTAGTTCCTAGCTTCTCACTATTCCTCCAGAAAAGAAATCTCTCCTGAGCGGCAGCAAGAAACACCTTCACTTGACCATTCCAACCTGGAACTTTTCGAAATTTGTGTGAAGCCAAGACGAGATATTCCTTAGCTGGATTAGAAAATAAGGCATTTTTAGCACTATTTCACTCACCTTTTTATACAATTTCAATCACATTCCTCTATAATTATTTTAGTTAACGAAAATATCTTGGTTGATTTTAAAGCAAACGGGTATATTATCCTACAGAGTACTTTCGTAATGAGCATATTAATTGGAAAATTTGTGGTATATGGAGGACAACAAAACATAATGATCTATAGTAACTAAGTAGTATAACTTCGAGCCAGACAAATGTTGGTATAAGGATTCTTAATAACGAATCCTTCAAACACTCAGAGGACAACGACTCTCTAATTATAGCTATTATTTTTCCAAAATCTACCATTATGTGGATGAGCATTTAAGTCCAACAAAATAATCCAGTTATCTCTACTCGATGATAACTATCTCCAATTTTGTCATAGGGCCTCAGTAATTATCAAGCAAATTAAAACTCTTGTAATAAAGATTGAATTAGCAACACAGCAAAGATTTTACAGTATATATTTAAAATTCTAGTTTAAATGTCAATGCCAACCGTTCTTAGTCACAAATACGGGCGGAGAAGGAAAAGTAAAAACTTTTATGAATAAAGGGCAAGCGGGTTGCGAACTAAAGACTGAGATGGCACATCCCCTTGAATCTGAATGACTTGGGAAATATTTTTTCAGTAAAGTATCATTATGTATTCCAAAATGTTCCTATCTATGAATATCTAAAGGCCTATGAAAGTCTTTAGCAATCAATTTAGCATTCTAAAACTAAGTTTTTGGAAGCATAATACAATAATTTTTATTGGAGACATTACAATATCAAGCAAAAATTTCTCCTGATATGCATGAATGCGTAGAAATCAATTTATATGATGACCAATTACTATATTCACTACTGTAATCTCTCTCTCTCTCTCTCTCTCTCTCTCTCTCTCTCTCTCTCTCTCTCTGTGTGTGTGTGTGAATGTCCTCAAGGCTCGTATAACTTATTTTATGGCGTTTTTATGAATACTTTACAGCATCGAGCCATAAATGAAACTGGAACAAGACTAATGTCAGATCTCCGAACAATCTAATGTAGCTATTAACGGAAGGAATTGTTAAGTTATGCCACTCCATTGCTTTCTATATGCTTATACAGATTCTCTCTCTCTCTCTCTCTCTCTCTCTCTCTCTCTATATATATATATATATATATATATATATATATATATATATATATATAATATATATATATATATATATATATATATATATATATATACACATATATATATTAATTGTGTGTGTTTTTTTATTTGTATTGGATAGTTGAGATGTCAAATGATACCACAGCATAAAATATGGCAACAAGATTTGTAATATTTTCCAGCGTTCGCTGAGTACGGACAAGGCTCCGCCTATTTCCTTAGAAGTAGTAAGAAATGCAACTCTTTATTTGTTTTGTCATGGTAACACTAGAGACCTCTGACGAGCGATTCTCCCTGAGTGTCGGCGGACTTTTGAATCTAAGTGTACGTAAGTTATTCTTATTACTTTTAAGCTCGTTCCTGTAGTGTTGTTTCATACTCTTATCCATTTCAAATTTTACTTCCTTCTTTTTCTCTTTAAAATTATTTCTCAGTATTGTATTATTCCTATCCTTCTTGATATCGTTTTGTAATCCATCTCTTATTATTATATTTTGTTTGATGTTAGTAGTTATGTACCGAAGTTGTATTTTATGATAGTTGTGGCGAACCGACAAAGTATGGCATGTCAGGAAAAAAAAATAGAGAGTTATATTGTTTTATATAGGATTTTCCTTGATTAAAGACAACCCACGCTATCATCTACCGTGGAGGGACCCCCCCCTCTCTCTCTCTCTCTCTCTCTCTCTCTCTCTCTCTCTCTCTCTCTCTCTCTCTCTCTCTCTCTTGTACTGAGTCATAAGGAAAAGTCAGAAATGTGGTAGGTGGTTGTAGATGTGCAGCCTTTGCATATCGGTGAATATTTTACGAGAAAGGGTTTCACATTTTCTAATCTTGCTGGCAGAGAAAAAAAAATCAATTTGTACTGTTGCCTCTATTTTTGAGAGAGAGAGAGAGAGAGAGAGAGAGAGAGAGAGAGAGAGAGAGAGAGAGAGAGAGAGAGAGAGCGCTTAGTGTCAATAATCGCATATCTACATAATTGTTATTAAAGAGATATATCTTGGATTTAAGTAGCTGGTGATACTTTCCTTACTATTGCAGCACATTTATCATTACATTTGGTTAAAACATTCGTTAAAACTTGTACTTGAGAACTTACATTATCAGTGTTTGAAATACCATTCAAAATGGGTGTTTCTTTCATCACCAAATTACAAATACTCACTTGAGAATAATTCTTAAGACATCGGAAAGTTTTATGAATGGGTTATTTCTTAGGTTTACGTACATTTAAGGCTTGTTTCGTAAAATTACGTTTTTAAAAGAATATGAAATATAATTAAAAGATGAAACATTTGATTTTGGGTGACGTTATATACAACCTAAAATAATTGACGGTGTTATACTGATAACCATTTAGCTTCAATGCCCTCCTGTTTTTCAATGCAATTATTTATTACATTTACCTTTAAATAATCTTTGACATATATGCATCATTCATGCAAGGATATAGCCACATTTCACTCACACATCAAATATAAAAATTGTCTTTTCCTAATAAATGTTCGACTACATGTTTATTGCTTAAAGTGATTCTGCATTAATATATATATATATATATATATATATATATATATATATATATATATATATATATATATATATATATATATAATAGTTATGAAATTACGGCGATTGGTAGACCTAAACTCTTCGGTGCTATCATCTTGGCCATCTTTCTAGTTCTTTTGCAAAATACTACATAATTTGCTCTTATGACCATATTCGTGGCAGTAATTTCATTTTAGTTTATGGTTGTATCTACAATTTGACTGTCTGTAGTTAAATTCACCTCAGTTGTAGCAACCTCTTCCGTATTTTTATTGTCAGAAAAATTATTCGTGGGAGGGTAACGATTAAAATGGTTCAAACTTTTTTTATGGTCTATTCTTAACACTATGAGTCTCAACTTGATCTCTCCTATTATTTCCAGTTTTCAATTTATATGGCATTGGATGGCTGGGGTCATATCCATATCTGAAGTTTCTATGGTTTCTTACATTGTGATTTCCATAGGTATTCTCTATTACAGATCTTTTCCACCATTGTTTTGTTTGTGTCTCATCCATTTAGTCTCATTCCATTTTTCTCTAACAATACTACCCTGAGATGTGGATACGATTGCATCCAATAACCTGACTGCTCCTATTCTACCTAAATTATCATATGACAGACCATCTTTGTTATCAAAGCAGTTTTCATCTATGTCTACCGTTCCAAGCCTGAAATAGTTCTGGGTCTCAGTGTAAATAACACCGTTGGCTTGACACCAGCCAGGCAAATTACTATTAAAATCATTAATTTTGTTAACAAGATTATCTGATTTCAAGATTGGACCAAGCTCACATATTTTAATGCTGATATGTTCATTTTTACTTTTCAACTCTGCGACAATTTCTCCAATTTCATCCAAAACCATCTCTGATACATAATTTTCCCCAAGAATGTCCTGAGCACCACCATAAATAATACATTCGTTTAAGGGGTGATCCAGATTTTCTTTTATCCATGACTTAATTGGAGACATATTTGCCTCAGGGAGGGTCCTAATAGAGTGTTTTCTTTAAAATCACTTCTTACTTCCTGTAAACTCTAATCTCCTAAATGCAACGTTTTCTTCTCATCTAAATAGAACAGAGTCTATCGCCATGACCATCAATTTTTAAGTTGTTGGATTTCCGTGTCCTTTTCTCTTAGGTTGTTGTTAATGACTTAAAAGTTATCACTTCTATCTGTTACAATTTTTTTCAAATTTCCTCATTAGTTCTGTATATCGTCGGTCTTCATTTTCCCCTTCTAGATCAGGTGACATTACCTTGTGTGTTGTTGCTGCTTCTAGTGGTGATCCTTGTAAGTTTGAATAATAAAGCATCAGTTTATCAATTAGTTTTTCCTTAGTCGCCCTTATCCCACTTATTTGTAATTGACTACGGAATTTTTGTATTTCACTTTTTGTGTAATTTCGATGTAGAACCTCCCAAGTTGGATTCCTTAAGGTAGACAACGGTGGATGATTTTTCGACGAGGTCCCAGCTGTCGTTCCTTGGTACACTTGATCGTTATTTTCTTCTGTACTTGTTTGACTGGACATTTTATATATTTGCTCACAGTGTAAATGTTCCAATAGCACAGTGAGCCACTCTTCCAGTAGATCCAAGGCGGTCCCTGCCCCTTGAGAAGCTTCGGCTTCTTCTTCCTCTCCCCTGAAGAGGAAGCAAGGAGTTCCTGATCAGGTAGAATCCTAGAATCAAGCTTCCATCAGTTAGGACATCTAAGGAAAGGCTCAGCTTGATAGTGTATAGACATGATTAATAATAAATATTTCAGAATCTAAGAAAATCTAAGAACTTTTAACAGGGGATCACACCTCACCCGGTCCCGGCTGGTCATATACAAAATAACGCCTATGAAGACACTCTTTTTGTTCAAGGAGAGAGAGAGAGAGAGAGAGAGAGAGAGAGAGAGAGAGAGAGAGAGAGAGAGTCGTTCGTTAGAGTAGGCAGTACTATCATTTATGAAATTAAAGAGGGCAATGTTCAGTAACATAAAGATAACGATACAACCGAATTTATATAATTTTTTAAGGTTTTCTTACTGTGGTCATATACAAAATAACGCCTATGAAGACTTTTTTTTTTTTCTCTCTCTCTCTGTCCTACAATGAGAGAGAGAGAGAGAGAGAGAGAGAGAGAGAGAGAGAGAGAGAGAGAGAGAGAGATGTGGTTCGTAGGAGTAGGCAGTACTATCATTTATGAAATTAATGAGAGCAATGTTCAGTAACATTCAGACAACGGTGCAACCGAATTTATGTAACTTTTGTAGGTTTTCATACTGTGGTCATATAAAAAATAACGCCTTTGAAGACTCTCTCTGCCTTACAAGGAGAGAGAGAGAGAGAGAGAGAGAGAGAGAGAGAGAGAGAGAGAGAGAGAGAGAGAGAGAGAGAAATAATAATAATAATAATAATAATAATAAGCTTTATTCCAATATTTACATTGGCTATTACAATAAATACAAATTACACTGTAGTTTACATTTTAAAATTAGATATTTACATGTGCGTTCATAAAAATTTACATCATTATAAAATATAAAAACAGATTTACTTTATAAAACGTTAAGAACTATAAAGAATATGTGACATATATAGGTCCATCATAAAAGTAATTGAAACATTGAAAATTTTGCATATAAATTATGAATCTTTTTATAATAGTACTTGAGTCTCGGTAAAATTTTTACCTTGATAAAATATTTGCTATAAAAGTTAAAGCATATCTCTTTATAATATTAAAATTATCTTCAGCATGATTATAACATTTCGATTTCAAAATTGGTTTTGAAATACAGGTACTTATAAAACTAGAGTTATGCACATTTATCTTAAAATAGAATCTAAAACTCATAAATAGTCTGCTAAAATGGAGTAAAAGAGCTCAATTAGAATATATATAAAGTATTATTATAAAAAATTATTTGGACAATAGATACTTTTTCAAATTCAGTTTAAAAGAGTTAATATTAGTTAATGCTTTTAGTTGGTCTGACAGTTCTTTCCACACTGATGGACCCCGCACGACAAATGCTCTGCTTCCTAGATCATTGTTGGTTCTTGAAACAAAAAAGTTCATCATTAAATCTAGTTTGTCTGTTAGGTCTAACTCCAACTCTTATTAGATTAAAAAGCCATGGTGGAATTAGATTATGTAAAATTTTAAAGATCATGACACATAGATCAAAATCAATCTTCTGTTTGATTGTCAGCCATTGCAAGTTATTTAAAATTGGAGTTGCATGATCATATTGCTTGGCTTTCCCATCAATTACTTTTGCTGCAAAGTTTTGAAGCCTCTGTATCCGCTGCAGCTGCTGCTTAGTTGTCGAGCCCCAGATCTTTAAACAGTAGTCAAGAATGCTCACGGCAAAAGAGTGAATGACCATTCCCTGCAATTCACTATCAAATCGGTCCTTAATTCTATTTAAGTATATTAAAGTACCATTTACTTCATCTATATGACCGTCAAATAGCATATATTGGTCAAAATATACCCCAAGATATTCAACTTCAATGTTTTTCTCAATTGCAAATCCATTGAAATTTATTTTTGTGTCTTCTGGAAATTGGGATATGAACTGCCTAGAACCAATGAATATACATTTAGTTTTAGGCTTAATATTTTATCCATTAATTTGAAAATAACATCTCGCCATTTCTAATATTCTTTCTGCTTTTACTATCAAGTTATTTAGTTCATTTATAGTTCCAGTCATTAGAAATTGACTGTCATCTGCGAATTGAACCAAGATGCAGTCTCGCACAGCAGTAGCCATATCATTTATAGAAATTAGGAAAAATATTGGCCCCAAGATAGATCCCTGTGGAACTCCGAATTCTACTGGTTTAGGGGAGGATATAACATCACCTAATCTCACTGACTGGTAACGATTTTCCAGATAGCTTTTAAACCCGAGAGGGTAAATTTTTAATTGTGTACATTTATGGATTAAAATATTGTGGTTATCGCTATCGAAAGCTTTTGAAAGATCCAATAGAATAAGTAAAGATATCTTTTTGCCGTCGATATTTCTGTAAATAGTTTCTGTAACTTTCAATAACGCAGTTTCAGTAGAGAGATGGGACCTGAATCCATTTTGAGTGTGAGACAGTAAATAATTTTCCTCGAGATATTTTATGTGTTGAATTGACACAATCTTTTCTAGAATTTTAGATATGATGGGCAAAAGTGATATTGGTCTTTAATTCTCTACATTTTCTGCATCACCACTCTTAAAAAAAGGGCAGAACGTGGGGCAACTTCCAATCACTTGGATAAAGGCAAGTCACTATAGAGGTATTTACTATGACAGTTAAGTAAAACGCATTTATCGGTAAGGCGTCCCGAATGAAACGGAGGGATATCAAATCAGATCCATAGGCTCCCGTGTCATTAAGCTCCCCAACTATTAAAATAACTGTTTCGACATCAACTGGCTGTGGCCTAAAAAAGTCAGAGAGAGAGAGAGAGAGAGAGAGAGAGAGAGAGAGAGAGAGAGAGAGACTGGTTCGTAGAAGTAAGCAGTACTATCATTTATGAAATTAATAGGGGAATGTTCATTAACATAAAGACAATGGTGCAACCGAATTTATATCTTTTTTGTAGGTTCTCAGAGAGAGAGAGAGAGAGAGAGAGAGAGAGAGAGAGAGTGTGTGTGAGGGCAATGTTCAGTAATATTAAGACAACGGTGCAACCGAATTTGTATAATTTTTATAGGTTTGCTTATTGTGGTCATTTACAAAATAACGCCTATGGAAACTCTCTTTCTCTATAGGACAGAGAGAGAGAGAGAGAGAGAGAGAGAGAGAGAGAGAGAGAGAGAGAGAGAGAGAGAGAGAGAGAGAGATATTCAAATGAAATTATATAATTTTTGTAGGTTTTCTTACTGTGGTCATATTCAAAATAACCCAAATGAAGCCTATTTCTCTCTCTCCTATGAGGAGTGAGAGAGAGAGAGTAAGAGATGGAAAAGAAAAGGGTGGAACTGAAGTGGGAATCCAATGCAGAATAAAAACTTAAAACAAAATTGAAGTGATAAATATATGAATAATTTGTTCTAATGTTAGGAAAAGGCTGCCATATGTTAAAAAGTCATTGCAGACATAAATAGACAGCGAGTATATGATGGCTGGATTAATACTATAAATAACTGACCACATATTTTACTTTTAATATTCATCACTCTCGACAAACAGGTGATCTTCCTCATCACTGTCGAGGTTGATGCAGACGGGATCAGCAACTCGTATGTTGTCAGAGGACCAATACTCGTCCTCGAAGGCTCTGGCTTGTCGCACCGCTCCTGCCCACACCTCCCTTGTTGCGCACAGCTTGGCTTCTTGTAGCCTCACTTGTAGATCTGCCTGCGTAAATCACTGCATGGTGGAGCGCACATACCGCTTCATGGTGCCCCACACCTGTTCGATGGCGTTAAGCTTGGGATGTGCAGGTGGTAGTCGGACGACTTCATGTCCGCATTCACGGATGACCTTGTCAACTGTGTACTTTGGTTCTGGTCGGTTCTTCCTGCAGAGTTGAAGAAGCTCGAGGCGTGTGGCTTGGTGCGGGAAGGGGATTCATTATTTCCTCGGAAACTTTCAGAAATATTTTTTTTTTCCTGGTCATAAATTCACCGACAGGAGCTGCGAGGTTTTAAGAAGCTGCCCTAAAAAAATCCAATTTAGAACATATAGGCTAGGTGTGGGACATGCCAAAAGACTATTACATTAATCAAATAGCTATGCAAAGACATTGAGACCAAACCCATCTATAAAAAAATAGTACTGCCAATAGGTCTAAGAAACGAAATATACCATCTGATAAAATGCCGAATGACGAGGTTTAAAAGGAAAAGTAGCAATAAAAAAAAAAACACGCGAGTAAAAGAACAGAATGGCAAAGGAAAATTAGGTGATAAATAGGCTACACACACACACACGCACACACTATATATATATATATATATATATATATATATATATATATATATATATATATGTATATATATATATATATATATATATATATATATATATATATATATATATATATATATATATATATATATATATATATATATATATATATATATATATATATATATATATATATATATATATATATATGTATATATATAGATATAGATATAGATATATATTTTGTAAGTGTTGAAGACATAATTATCAAGTGAATGACCTGACAATTGATGAACTATTATTGTTATTATTACTACAACCCTAGTTGGGTGCTTCGTGTGCAAGATTGCTCTTTTTATCTGGCCTGACTGCTTGTGAAAATACCATTTGAAGCCGAAGTATTCAACCTAGTCACGGGGAGTCAAAATTACACCTGAAGGGAAAGGAAAATTAAAAAATACCTGAATTGAATTATTTCTATTTTTCAGTATTGCAACATCTGAATATTATTGCGTGTTTGTAGATAATTTGGGGAAATATTAAGTGATTTAAGATTCATTATTAATCTATTTAGCTGTAAAATGAAACCAAAATAAACACTAATGGAAAAGCTAGTTGCTACAGCCATTGCAATGATATTATTTGCATACGTTATCTCATGGTAAATGTTGAAAGAAAATGAGAATTTCATCGTTAATTTCCTGCTATTATTTCTGCGAATAAAACATTGAGAAATTATATAAAGTCTCATATTAGTGGAAAGCATATTCATCAAGCTTGTATATTTAGAATTATAATAATATACTTGTAATCACGTTCTGCTTTTAAATAACACTTTGTGACATTTTCATTTTTTCACTATTGGAACATTTGCTCCATTTCTGTAAAGGATTCTGGGGAACTTTTCTTGTTTACATTCAGCTGAAAAATGAAATACAAAAAATAAATGAGAAGTAAAGTTTAACGTGAAAAGTAGTCACCACAAGTATTATTATTTCTCTGCATATCTCGTAGTAGATTTTGACTGTGTGATAGATTATTTTATTCCTTTTTCTGTTATAATTTACTGATATAGAGAACCTATGATATATAGAAAACTATATTTCGTTGTAAAGCGTATTAAAGTTTATCAAAATAATTGGGAAATGACCACAGGATGTATAGTGAAAAGACCATTTATGAAATATAGTTAATTAACAAATTATTTAATTATACATAATGGAAAAGTAGTTGCTCCTGAAGCAGAAACACATCTAGTAATATACTCCGTTAATTTCCCAATAAGGAAAATAATAAATGGGTATTAAGGTTGCTCATGGTGCAGAGACAAGTATATACGAACAGTTTTTTTTTTCTTTTTTTTTTTATCAAGAATAGCTCATGGGGCAGAGGATTCGAGTATAGCCTTAATTCGAATGATGCAGTTCCTCCTGCTATTTCCCAACATTTGAAAAGTCTAATGGATCTGTAAAATATAATTGCCTTGTTACACCAAGGTAAGAAATACAAAAAAGTTTTTATATTAAATTATCGTACCCAAGCGAAATAAGGAAATTATTTAAATACCGAATTTTTGAAAATATGAAATAATGCTAAATTTAGACTAACGTACAGAGCTATAAGGATTCAGGTCTGCAACAACCACTGGGATGAAATTGAATGACACATCTTCCGATTTCATAAACTCCTAAAGGACGAAAGTATCACTTGTGAAATAAGGAATCCGGAATCGCAGCCCTCAAGACAAATCCGGTAACAAAACATTCTAATCATCCTAATGTAACAAATAAATTTAGTCTATAAATAATAAAATTATATGTATTTCGATCCAAAAGAAAATATCTAAATATGGGATAGGTTTGAGAAAGCTTACATCATAACTATGATAACTATTATTGAAATTTTTTTATAATGCATCAATTTATATACAATCTGAACTCCAACAATAGCTTGCCTTTTAGTCAAGACCAGAAATTAAAGGACGTGGTGGTATATGCATTCTTGGCCGAAATTGTCCATGGAGGTCAGGAGGAGAGAAAGATATCCCACGAGCAGTGCAGTTATAGCAGTATGCGGTCACTTTTATGTATACTTTACTTATGGCTCCAAATCTGATACCTGCGTTGGATTTGGTGTATATCATAATTCTTTTAATTATAGAGGTGCACTTTCTCTAACAACTTCCATATTTACTGCTGAATTGTAAGGCAACATATCTACTGCTGAATTGTAAGGCATACTAACACCAATTGAGAAATTAGCGTTTGCGGAGGAGGGTAATTTTACAAATTTTAGTGATGCAAGGAATGTCCCTCAAGCCTTTTGAAGTTTTTAATCCCATTACCCCTTTATTATTACTTGCAAAGCTACAACCCTAGTTGTGAGGAAAGGAACAAGAAAAAATAAAATATTTTAGGAACAGTGTGATTAAAATGAATATTTCCTAAATAAACTAAGAAAACTTTAATAAAACAAGAGGAAGAGATGTTAGATAGAATAGTGTACCCTCAGGCAGGAGAAAGAAGACAGTGGAAGCCCATGGTACAAATTCTATGGCACTACCCAAGACTAGAAAACAATGATTGAATTTTGGAGTGTCCTTCTCATTGAAGAACTGCTTACCATAGCTAAAGAGTCTCTTCTACCCTTACCAAGAGGAAAGTAGATACTGAACAACTATAGTGCAGTAGTTAACCCCATGGGTGAAGATGATTTGTTTGGTAATCACATTGTTTTCAGGTGTATGAAGACAGAGGAAAACTGTAAAGAATATGCCAGACTATTTGTTGTATGTGTAGGCAAAGGGAAAATGAACCGTAACCAGAGAGAAGGATCCAATGTAATACTGCCTGGCCAGTCAAAGGACCCCATACTTCTCCAGCGATAGTAGTACCTCATCTTCAGTTTTGAAGATATTAGAATGACCATTTATTATTGAACTGAGAGGTATATATAACACTTCAATTTTGTTGGGTTATGGCACACGTAGGTGTGTCTGGAAATTGGAAGGCAGATTTACTGGCAAAGTATGCTGCAGCACAGTTGCTACCAAGAAGATATCCCATTCTCTTTGATGATTGTTTACCCAGTATTAAGAATTTGATTCATAACAATTGGTAACAGCCTTGAGATAATTTAGTTGAAATGAGACAAATAACGAATGTTATATCCCCTTCGAAGTATAACATGATGCCCCGAAAGTGGGAGACTACTCATTGTCGTCTCTACATTGGTCACATTGGGTTGACATATGAATTTCTGGTAACTGGCTAATACTAGTCATATTGCGACGACTGTTTGTGAGGCGTTTGTTGACGGAATGCGGCACTCATAGTACAGAAAGTTAGATATCTGTTTGATGCTCGAGATGAGGAGGGCATGTTCATCCTTGGCAAAATTCTTGGACATGATGTGTCGCACTATGCCAGCAGTATTTTTAACCTTATATCAGAAGCATGTCTTCTGAAAGCCTTTTAACTTTTATAATGACATTTTTTGTGTTTATGGTTTTAATTGAATATTCTTCTCTTCTTTTTTTGTAATTAATGTTATCGGTGTCAAAGACTTTAGATAGCAGGATGCCAGAAAACTTCAAATCAAGCGATCATAGTTTCTAGGTTTTATCTTGTTTGTTTTTTATTTTATATTTTTGTGTAAACACGGTTTAAGAAATACGGATGATAATGATATCAACAATATTCTTAATTATATACCATATTTTCTTTGAATTTAAATGTAAAAGTTTTAAATAGGCAAAATCAGAACGTTATTGTAAAATGTTAATT
Source organism: Palaemon carinicauda (assembly GCF_036898095.1). NCBI lineage: Eukaryota > Metazoa > Arthropoda > Malacostraca > Decapoda > Palaemonidae > Palaemon > Palaemon carinicauda. The sequence goes on along the minus strand of NC_090744.1, from coordinate 88,355,786 downwards.
GCTAAGTTGCGTTTAGATTTGAATTTACAAATTTTTCAGGTTTATGAGGAAGAAAAGAATGAAAAATAGTGTTCAAATATGGATAATGATATCGGATATGCATCGGAAACGAATATTTGCCTTCATTACAACAGATCTTATGCTGGTGTGTATCCAATGTTAAAATTTGGGTTTTTTAACATTTCTATTTTTTTATTTTGTCTCTTGAAAAATAGAAATTTAACAATTATTATCGCATGAGATATATTACCGACTCCTAAAACTGACGCAAATATCTGATAGAGCTTAGAGCCAAGAATCGGTAATTAACAATTCAGACTATTTTCTTTCCCATGAAACTTGGTACACGAGGTTTTGAGAGACATTTTCCATTACGCCTTTCATTATATAGGGACGTAACTTAATGGATGTCGAAGTAAATGTTTTTTTTTTTTTTTTTTTTTTTAAAGTTACGTTTCGATACATTTATTCGTCTCTCTGTCTGAACTTGGATTAAGGTAAAGCAGGTTTTGTCTTTGAGAGTGCTTCGCATTACTGCATCTGAGATGCCTTACAACACCAAGGAACCTTTTATTGGATGAACGTATCAAATGAAATTCATCTGAGGAGCTCTGGTAAACTGGATGACATTACGGAACAAGAATATCTCCTTACCAAAAAGGATCTCGCTTCATCTCGATGGCAGCCATTACTATTTGTGTTTTTTATCTCATTGAATGTGTTTGAGGTATAATGAAATTACTTTTTGATGTTATATAAATACAACTGAATATTTTAGTACTATTAGAATAATGTCACTTAATAGGATAGGATAAAATAAATGTAATTAAACGGGAGACTATATTGTGTAGTTATGGGATTATAAACTAAAACTGTTTTCAAGTGAACTCAGTCCAATGTACCGTGCACCGTTCTTTTTCAAGGATTAGCAATAGGCAGATAGTAATACTTTTTCGAAGTTTATGTTCAAACTTCAATATCTAATATTAATAAGTTTATAAAAGGTTCTAAAATCATTTTAGGTCGATATGGCCCCTTACATTACACCATGCTTGAAAAGTTGTAATGAATAGCCACATAAGCCTAGCAATCGCCCGTTTTCCGTTTATTTCTCTCTCTCTCTCTCTCTCTCTCTCTCTCTCTCTCTCTCTCTCTCTCTCTCTCTCTCTCTCTCTCTCTCTCTCTATATATATATAATATATATATATATATGTGTGTGTGTGTGTGTGTGTGTAATATCCATACATACAAACGCCAATAATAAATGCAGCCATTTCTAGTCTACTGCGGGACAAAGGCCTTAGGGATTGTTTCTCGGGATCTCGTTGCTTTTTTTTCTCTTTCTTTTTTAGTGCGGGAAAATTCTTGGATTTTATTTTACTTCCCTGGAAATCCAGACTTCTCTTAAAATATGTGAAAAGGAAAAAAGTAGTACATTTTCTTTGTGAATCTTAGGTAAACCATATAATATGCCATAAAAGGAACCAGAGGAATATAGATCTAAGTGTGCTTGTTCAGAAATGGCATTATTATCCTTTAGTCTTTTCAGTGTTTGGTTAATTTTGTCTTCCATTTTAAAAATCGGACTAAACTGAGGAAGACTTAAGTTAGAAAGTATAGTTGGGTAATTCAGAACTGTGTACATATTTTTCTATATAATCTACTTTGTTGAGCAATACTGTGCCTTTACCTTGATCCGGTCTGGTTACATTGAGGTTAGGATTCTTAGCCAACATTTTCAACAAATCGAAAGCCGCCTCCTTGAAGAAAGGAGCCCAGTTAGTTTAAATGAAGAAAAGGTTTTATGATCAATCTCGTGTAAGTTATGGTGAAAGTAGCTTATATCAGTGGGAAGAGGTAGTTGCCTTGATCTTTGAAAAAGAAGTTCAAACGACGTAAAGAAGTGGCTATATTTTGTACGATAGTTTGGCAAGAAAAAGTCCCAACCTAATGATAGAAGAAACTCCTCTCTCCTAGACAATACATGATTAGAATAATTAAAAACCATTTTCTTAGGATTCATAAAATTTGGAACATTAATACCGAGATTGTTTAGCTTTCTGTCATGAGTTAGCTTTTGCTTATCGGCAAAGGAAATTATATTTTTATTCAACACAGTTTTTAAATACATAGTATCCAAAAAGGAAACGGAGTTAAAAAGGGTTCTACATAATTCAGTAATGGTAGTTTCATGTTTGGTAATTATTCTCTCCTTGTGTTTGATCTTGAAGTCAAGTAGAGCCTCCGTGGATTCCCTGTAGAAATCGTTGTTGTAGAGTGAAGAGTGATACAGACGAAACTTTACGATATTCGGACCAACATTGCTTAAGCGACAGTACAGTAAAAAATCTAGATCATGTTGAGCCTTCCTTATTTTCTTTCTGGCATATTTCAAGCGTTGATAAGAAGATAAAACAGGTCTACCATGTTTCGACCGTAAATATTAAAGTAAGTCATTGCTCCTGGCGAGCTTCGAAGATAAAGTAAAGATGAGGGCGAAGAGTCTGGACAACATCTCATATTTACTAGTGCCAACGTTTCGGGACTCAAAAGACATGTGAAATATTGTAAGGAACTCAGTAAAATTTTAAATTACAAAAGTTTGAAATTAAAGTTATATGTACGGATACAAGTATAAACAGTAAATAAAATTAAATGCGTAAAAGAAAAGTATATTAAAATACCAAAAAAAAAAAAAAGAAAATAAATAGATAAATAATAAAATTATCATTGGAGACCAACCTGTCTTGATTGAACCAGAGAACTGAGTGACTCTGAAGTCACTAAGAAAGAAAATTCCAAATTCACTGGCTTAAGCGATATGGAGGGGGACATAGGATAATTGGCTATTTTGTAGAGGAGCCTGTTTTTTTTTTTATCACAGATGACTCTAATATTTATAATTTATAATTTTACTGAATTTTACTTATAATATATTATATGTCTTTTGTAGCTTTGATAATGGGAGGAGTCCCGAAACGTCGGCACCAATAAATTTGAGAGATGTTGTCCAGACTTTTCGTCCTCCTCTTTTAAGATATCAAAATCAATACATCCTGCTGGTATCAGATTGTCCACAGGAGCGTTTAGAACTTTGCCAAGTCTCCTTGTTGAAGCTGGAAAATTACCTTTGACCTTTACCGAAAGTCTTCTGTTGTTCCGTATTGGTTTAGATTGCAAAGACTCCCTAATTCTTTAGCCAATCAGACTTCAAGCCTTGTAAAGCACACATCATAATTTGAATTGCACCCTAAATCTCCGCAACTTTATGGTTTTCATGGTAAACAATTAATATACAGTGATATAATTAGAAGTGAGGTGCATCCATTCAAGGTATTATCAATGCCTTCATGGAAATTACCAGAGGTATCTTTTTGCAAGTATTTCATTAGAATGACTTAGAAGCCAGGTCTCTTTTTTTTCATGGAACATGTTGCAGAACATGGGAGATTACCTTTTACATATACTGATGGATCCAAATCTGATGCTAGCATTGTATTTTGAGTATGTGTTAATGGTTTCAATTGTAGAGGTGCACTTCCTCTAACAGCCTCCCTATTTACTGCAGAACTAAATGGCATACTAACTAGTAATGAGAAAATAGCATTGGAGAAGGTGGTTAATTTTACCATTAATTGTGATGCAAGGAGTGTTCTTGAAGCTTCAGAAATTTTTAATTCAATAACCCATTAGTTTTAAAGATTTCATAATGGATTTTTATTATTGGCCTGAGAGGTATAACAGTTCAATTTTGCTGGGTTCCGGCATACGTAGGTGTGTCTGGAAACGAAAAAGCAGATTTATTGGCTATAAATGTCGCAGCTGAGTTGCTACCTAGAAGGTATCCCATTCTTTGTGGTGATTGTTTACCCAACATTAAGTATTTGATTTCCAATAATTGGCAACAATATTGGGGTAGTTTACTTACAAATAAGATACGAGAACTAATGAATGTTATATTCCATTGGAAATATAATATGAGGCCCCGAAAGTGGGAAACTAATCTGTCCTCTCCACATTGGTCACATTCAGTTGACACATGAATTTCTGCCTACAGCTCAATACCAGCCATATTGTGACGACTGTTTGGTACCCTTGACAGTGAGGCATTTGTTGACCGAATGCCCCACTTATAGTAGCGAGAGAAATAGATATCGGTTTGAGTCTCGAGGTGTTGTCCAATTGTGGCGTATTTAGGAAGTACATCCAGACATGTATCTATACATCAAAGGTCAATGGATCCTATGTGTAAGTGAAGCTTGATTTCTAAGGTAGATATTTGATTGTAGGCTTACATGGGTTCCTCACTTGAAAGCCTTAAATGTAAAATGTTTTGCAGTTCTGAATCTTTTAAAATTTTGTTCCATTCATCATAGGGTGAAGAATGCAAAACTTTCTTGAAATTATACAAGGCCTTAATTTTTTACAAAATCAGCTATGGGTGTGGAATATACTCCTCAGCCACCCCAAGCCAAGTAAAAGCTTTGGGTTATATACACCATGCTGGTATCAGATTGTCCACAGGAGCCTTTAGAACTTTGCCTATCCTAAGACTACTTGTTGACGCTGAAGAATTACCTTTACTCCTCTACTGGAAGTCTTCTATTATTTGGTATTGGTTTTTGTTGCAAAGACTTCCTAATTCTTTAGCCTATCAGACTAGCAAACCTTTTAAGGCATTGTAGATATTATGAGTTGCACCAAAAATTTCCTCAACCTTATGGTTTCCAGGTAAAAACTTTATTAGACATCCTAGATATAGGTAGAAATAAAGTGCTCCCATGTGGGATATCATCTACCCCTCTGTAGGAATTACCGGAGATATCTTTTTGTAAATGTATTATTGGTGTGAAAAAGAAAATGACTGACTGGGAAGCCAGGTTGCTCTATGAAACATGATGAAGAATATATGGAATCGACTTTTATATATACTGATTGCTCCAAATCTGAACCTGGCATTGGATTTAGAGTATATAGTCGTGCTTTTAATTGTATTGGTGTTCTTCCTCTGATATCCTCTATATTTACTGCTGAACTATGTCATACTAATCGCTATTTAGAAAATAGCGTTAAAAGACGAGGGCAATTTTACCGTTTTTTGATGATGTAAGAAGTGTCCTACAAGCTTTAGAAGTTTTTAAATTACAAAGATTTTAGAATGGCTTTCTATTATTGTATTTAGTGGTATACCAGTACAGTTCGATTTTTGGGGGGCTCGGGTACACATAGGTGCGTGTGGAAATGAGAATGCAGAATTACTTGAAAAGAATGCTGCAGCCGAGTTGCTACTAAGTATTTAATCCATTCTCTGTAATGATTTTATACCTAGCATTAAGAATTTTGTTTATAATAATTGACAACACCTTTTGGATAATTTAGTTGAAAATAAGATAAGAGAAATAACGAATGTTATATCTCCTTTGACGTATAACATGATACCCCGAAAGTGGGAGACTACTCTTTGTCGTCTCTGCATTGGTCACACTCGGTTGACACACGAGTTTCTGCTAAATGTCCAACACCAACAATGTTGCGACTAGTGTTTGGTACCCTTAACAATGAGGTTATTTGTTGACCAATGCCCCAATTATAGCAACCTAAGAAATAGATATCTGTTCTAGGCTCTAGGTGAGGTTGGCAGGTTCATCAACTGCTGATATCCTTGGACATGATGTGTCGTACTATGCTAGCGGCATTTTTAGATTTATTTCATAAGCAGGTCTTCTGAAAGCTATATAACTTTTATAATGACATCTCATCTTTTATGGTTTTAATGGAATAATCTCTTACTCTTTATATGTAATAAATGAAATCGGCATCAATGACCTTTGATGTCAGGATGCCAGAAAACTTATAAGCAATCAATCAATCATTAGCATTTTTTGTTGTGGACTCTTTCAGAAATACAAGCTCGCCTGATCAGAACCACAGCATTAATAAAAATAACTTCAAACAGATAACCTTCTTGTACACAAGCCTATTCTATTAATTCAAACATTTAAGAACACAAAATTATTTGTATTACAAAAGCCACCAGAAACACAGATATTTTCTAATCCGTACTCGTTATACAACACGTTTAGCACATAGTTTTATACAAATATCTTTTCAGCATTCAACACCAGGAAACAAGCCTGCCTAACCAGATCACATAAACCCAGAGAAGCACAAACATCTGATAGGGAAATTCCTTTGGAAACACAAGCACATCTTGTCGGTACAGAGTTCCAGGAACATATCTTCATCTTACCAGCACCAACTTTAAGGTGCACAAACTTAACATGTCACTATAAATCAAATTTTGAATAGCAACTATATCAGTTTTCAGTTAATTTGTGGTATATTCAACCATATGAAAGATGGTCTGTGTTTAACTGTTTTAGTATAGTCTGTGTGCTCCTCGATAACACCTAAAATAAATCCATTGTATATTGAATGAGAATGTAATACAGTAAAGAGTTTGTGTTGCTCTTAAGTTGGGTGATGGTGGTGGTTTGTAAACGAAGATTCGCAGATAATTATTCTGCTTTTGATGTTATTATTAAACGGTTGCTGTTTCTTTTTAAATGGTAACATATGTTTTCTCGTCCTTCATAAATCCTGTCAAAAGAAATATGATTTTAGAAAGTTATATTGACAGAAATATTGAAGAATTATAATTTTCAATTTATAATCACTACATACTATTAGCAAACATTTGAAAATAATGCAAGTGTCATAATGTCCATTGGTCAATTATATTCGAGACATACACTTATTTGTGGACGATCTCTCAATATCATTTGCTGGAGGTAGAATGGCAATGGTTGAGAGAAAAATACAACTCGCTATTGACAAAATTATCCAGTGGGCCGATATGAATGGATTTAAGTTCTCAACAAGTAAAACTACTATTGTCCATTTTTGTCGTATCTGGGGAGTACATCCAGACCCGGATATATACATTAAAGGACAACGGATCCCATGTGTAAGGGAAGCTAAATTTCTAGGTTTGATATTTGATTGTAGGCTCACATGGGTTTCTCACTTAAAAGCGTTGAAAGCTAAATGTCTTGAGGCTCTTGAATATTTAAAAGTATTGTCCCATACATCATGGGAGCAGACCCGAATACTATTTTAAAATTATACAAGGCCTTTATTTTTTCCAAGATTAGTTATGGATGTGAAATATAGTCCTCAGCCACCCAAAGCTGGTTAAAGATGTTAGATTCAATACATCATGCGGGTATTAGATTGTCCACAGGAGCATTTAGAACCTCACCTATCCCAAGCCTCTGTGTTGATGCTGGAGAGTTACATCCAGACCTTTACCGAATGTCTTCTATTATTTGGTATTGGTTTAGATTGCAAAGGATTCATAATTCTTTAGCCTGTCAGAATGAAAGCCTTGTAAGGCACTCAACATACTTTGAGTTGCGCCCAAAATCTCCTCAACCTTATTGCTTTCAGGTGAAACAATTATTAAACAGTCTGGATATAATTAGAATTAAGGTGCTTCTATTTAAGGTATCATCAATGCCTCCATGGAAATTACCAGAGGTATCATTTTGTAAATACTTTATTGGAGTTAAGAAGAATATGACTGACTTAGAATCCAGGTGTGTTTATGGAACATGTTGAAGAACATAGGGGATCGACTTTTATATATACTGATGGCTCCAAATCTGATGCTGGCGTTGGATTTGGAGTACATAGTAATGGTTTTAATTGTAGAGGTGCACTTCCTCTATCAGCTTCCATATTTAGTGCCGAGCTGTATGGCATACTAACTGCTGAAGAAAATAGCTTTGGAAAAGAGGGTAATTTTAGCATTTTTAGTGATGGCAGGAGTGTTCTTCAAGCTTTAGAAGTTTTTAGCCCTAGTAACTCTCTAGTTTTAAAGTTTTTAGATTGGCGTTTTATCATTTGACAGAGGTATAATGGTTCGATTTTGTTGGGTTAAAGCACATGTAGGTGTGTCTCGGAGCGAGAAGGCAGATTTATTGTCCAAGAAGCTGCATCTGAGTTACTACCGAGGAGGTATCCCATTCCCTTTAATGATTTCCTACTTATCATCAAGAAATTGTTTTGTAATAATTGGCAACAGCACTGGGATAGTCTAGATGGCATTAAAATGAGAGAAGTAACAAATGTCATATCTCCTTGGAGGTATAATATGATGTCCCGAAAATGGGAGAAGACTGTTTGTCATCTTCGTGTTGGTCACACTGGATTGACACACGAGTTTCTGCTGAAGGGCGAACACCAACCGTATTGCGACGACTGTTTAGTACCTTTAACAGAGGCATTTGTTGACCGAATGCCCTAATTA
>NC_090744.1:88313498-88339475 GCF_036898095.1 Palaemon carinicauda | reverse complement strand
TAGTTTCATTGGTTAAAATTTTACATACTTTCAAAGATATTCCCTTTACAAGTCCACTAGATTAAATCTTTGCCCGGGAAATACATATAGTTCCCTTTTTTATTTCTAACACTGAATCAATACCTATATTTGTGCATACATCATAATTCTTGGGAATTCCTTCATCTATTATCGCTGGAATTTTATATATCATACCTTCTCCTTCCTTTTCTAATCGGTAAACATTTTCTTCGTGTCTTTTTTTTGTTTGTGGCCACGATTAATACTTTTCTTGTGTCGGGGCATAATTTGTAGTCACTTAATGTTCCACCAATTTTTATATTTTCCCTAAAATAATGTATCTTATTTATTAGTGTCATTTTGTCTATACAGTTTTCATTTTCTAAAATATCACTAAAGCATGTGATAAATTCTTTTAAAATACTTTCATTGTGGCTCGCAAATCTTTGTTGGGTTTTTAAGCAATGTACATTTATTTGATTGTGTTTTCCCCAATCAACATCATAACAACTTTTTAATTTCAATTCTGGTGATACGGGGGGGTAATTAATTTTTACCATAAAATAGTATATATATAGTTTGATTTATGGGAAACGCACAAAGTAATAAGGCGAACGATAGACTAGTTATTAAAGAGTCTTCGTCCATTAAAACAACATATATATGATCATTCTTAAAATTGTGCTTATAATATTGCATTAGGTATTTTGGACCAACGACTTCAGTTATATTTGATATCAACTTATCAAGTGAAGAATTTTTAAGGTTACTTCTTATTTCTTTTCCGCATTTTTTCAAATTTCTCGGCCACATTTTCATCAATTTTGAAATTACTGATGCCCAAAATATCATAACAAAAGGATTTTAATAGCTTGATTAATTGTAATTCCCCTTTGTTGTAGCGCTATGTAATTATTTGGTGCTACAACTGTTAAATTTATCTTGTATCGGAGACCATTTCCATAAAATTGACAAAAAGCATTAATATTATTTTGCAAAAAAGATTTTCCCGTCCCCGGAAGTCCATGGCATGAATATATTGATAATTCATTAAATAGATTATTACATACCTCTTCATTATTATTATTATTATTATTATTATTATTATTATTATTATTATTATTATTATTATTATTTGAAATTTTTAATGCAATGTTATTCAGTGCCTGTATAAATAGGTCGTAAAAACATATTTGATCCTTGGACATGATACTTTTACATTTGTTTATAATTTTCAATTCATTACAACCCAAATCCTTTATAATTTCTTCAAGTGAATTATATTTATTGGTTTCATATAATTGTAAAATTAACGTTTCAAATATACATTGCATTATTATTAATAATAAATAATACAGCCATCAAAATGAAATTAGTTTTAAAATATTATAATATATATATATATATATATATATATATATATATATATATATATATATATATATATATATATTACAAGTCAAACTGATTTATTCGTGTGTTTTTATGCGTTTTTGTTTATGTTAATCCTCATGAGAAATAGTACATTTTTCAATAACGTTTCAAAATTGTTTACATCCGTTAGGACATAAATTATACCATGGATATCACCACCCGTTGGAAATGTTGCTAAAACACCAAAATATGTATATGTATCATCACGTTTAGTTCGAAAAACACACTTATATCTTTCATATAAACCATCTTTATTATAGTCACGATAATAGTATACTCTATCAATAAATAGGGGGTGTATCTTTTACGTCAAGATATTAAAGTTAATATGCGGAAAGGAGTCGTTACTCTTCAAATTATTACGATTATTATTATCAGGATGAATAAATTCTTTTTAAAAAAAATGATTGACACCATAACATCATCTTTATGTTTTCTTGCTTTGTTTTACTCATTTCTGTGCGAAATTGAATGTTTCTTTGATTTAACCGATGATATTTAGAAATAATATCTTCATCGTTAATGGAATAAAAGTATTTTTTATCGTAAGTTAATATTATTTCTTCAATACAATAATTCTGTGGAGGTGGTGTATAATAAAAAAAAACCTCCGTAATATAGCATTTTATTTTTGTAATTTAGATTCAAAATAAATCTAAGTTTATTAAATTCATTATTTTGGTGGAACAATTCAATTTCATTAATATTATTGAATAAAAACCCAAATGATAATACTTCATATTAATACCAATATATTCTTTCGTTCCATGGTATAGCAATTTTTATTTTGGCTACATTATTGAGTGAGTCTAGATACCTGGCATCTTTAAAAAACTTATTTAAACTATCCTTAAATTCACCTGGATTCATTTTTTTTTTATATTAAAAAAATATGGCAGATGGAATGATAAACAATGGTTTACAAAAACATGGATTGGACTACACCAATTTACAAGGCCTAATAGATAGCTTTAATTTTGATGAAGAATCATATAATGAAAATTTTCACATATTATTATGATGGGTAATTCAGATATTGACGGTCAAAATTTGTATGAGATGTTACTACCAATTTATAATAATGATGATATTGATATTATTATCAATAACCAAGACATGAATATTGTAACGGATACGACAGAAAGCCACGGAGAAATAAATCAGCAATCAAAACTTCAACTATTAGAGGGGATGGGCATGAAAATTAATTCAACTTCACCACAATCAACACCCAAAATCATCAAAGGTAAAGACATGAAAAAAAATGCAAGAACTTTTTAAAAATGAAAACAACTTAACAAATTTCCCCCTACACCTAATGATGCTGCCAATGAAAGCAGCACCTCAAACTCCAATAACGGCCCCAGCCCCGGTAGTAGTAGTAGTAGTATTAATAGTGGTAGTAGTAGTAATGACAACTTTGAATTATTTGAGCAACCATCCCTAATATATAAAGACCAAAAATAAAAAATAAAACATAAAATATCAAATTATGCAAACACTTCATGGCAATAAAAGTAAGAACATTAACAGAAACAATAATGAAGATAATTTACAAAAATATTCGTTTCAACAACTGAATAAAAATCAATTACATTTAGAGGAGAATATATCAACTGCCCCTTCTATTTCTCAAAAAGGAGGAGATGAAATAAATTTGTCTTTATATATACAAGTTCAACAGTAACAACCACCACCACCACCACCACCACAGAAGCAAAAACCCATACAACCCACACAAATGACCAAACAACCAAGAGTAATAGTAAAAAGAAAATTTGATGATGAAAATGACGATGATATTGTATATCCTTCGAATAAGAAGAAATCCAAAAGTGATTCAGTTAAAAGCAATCAGTTATATATTGCAAAAAAATCTATGAAAGATGATAGTAGTAATCGACAAAGATATTTCTATCCTAATCATGACAACAATTACATTGCTTTATCATCACCAAAAAATAATCATAGTCCTAAAGATGGTGGAACCGAGTATTATCTATTTAAGAGATCAACAAAAAATACTCCCCTACAATTATCTAGTTTATAGGTAGTTTTTTCAATTTAACATATAAGAATATTTTCTCTCAGGGAAAAAAATAAGAAATAACATTTTCACATCAATTTTTTTTTATTAATAATACATGAATTATTATAAATAACAATAATGACTATATAATGATAATAACATAAACATTTTTTAAACAACTATACATACCCCAAATACCATAACTAAAAAAGAAAAATTAAACAATTACAGGAACCTAAACAATAGAACTCTTCTTTCTTCTTGTATAATACTTTTTGTGATTATTGTTATCCTGACCACTGTTATTAAAATAATAATTTTTACATAGAATTCTTTTATTTTGTGTTTTTGTATTTTTCATATGACAAAGCCCTTTTAAACATTCTCGTTGTGCTTTGCGGCAAGGACATTTTAATGTTAAACATATACTTTGACATTTACAACCATTAAATATTGTCCCTTCTTCGTGTTGTACAACGGTCCTTAAAGGCATTGATAAGTTTTTAGAAAATGGAAGAGGAGGAGGAATATTATTAATCTTCATAATAACATTTGTATTTTCTATTATTCTTTCCATATTCTCACATTTTTCAATTGTTGAGGGAGAAAATAGATTTTTAATTATAATATTCTTATTCTATGAAGAAATTCTATACATATTTATATCTTGTAAATATTCAACAATTTTTCCTAACATGTTATGGAAATTCATTTTATGAACTTTATCAACTTTGGGTATATGAATTTTAACAATTGTCCCTGGGTCGTATATTTCTAGATTATTACTATCAATATTATTCTCGCCTACTTTAACGGCGTGTTTCATGTTGATGGATATTTGTTTTCTCAAAATTTCTAGCCGCTTTGAATTATCAGAAATCCGATTTGATTCTTGGGGCGTGTCTGTTTCTTCTTCGTTAATAGATTGCTCTTGTTCTTCGTCGTCATCGTCTTCTTCGTTAATAATTGTTCTTGTTCTTGTTGTTGTTCTTCTTCTTCGTTAATTCTTAATGAAATAGGAGGGTTTTGTCCAAATACTGCAAAATACGGAGAATATCCAATTGTACGATTTAAAGCATTTTTTTTTTTGCATTTTTACAAACGGCAGGCCCTTTACCCAATGTATGTTTTGATTATTGCTCTATGTCTTGATTGGATCTTTCAACCGATCCTTGAGATTCGGGGTGTCTGGGTCTTCCTTTAACAATGTTAATGTTGGACCATATTTTATTTAGTTTATCATTGAAGTTAAATTCGCGTCCATTATCTGTTTGTAAAATCATCTTTATTAACCAATGGTCGCAGAATGCAGAATTTTGTCAAATGGTCTTGATAATTTAGAATATATCTAAATTCACAAACATTTATTGTCGACATGTCAATTAAATCAACCTGGTCCCTCTCACCAAAACCATTTGATATGATTGGATGAATTTGGTTATTGTTTTTAGAAGAAATATTTGACCTTTTCTTCAAACAATTATTGCAAAGAGAAATAAATAAATGGACTTGATATAAAGAAATATTAATTATATATGCCATTTGTTTTAAGATTATGTAGTGTTCCTTTTTTGCCCCCATGTCCACAATTTATATGAGATTTGAAAATAATATCCCATATCTCTTCTACTGGAATAAGATATGAAAAAGTAGGGTAACGAGAGTTACCCGACTTTTTTTTAATCAACCTCTCTTTGCCCGCGATAACTCCGGTTTTATAGTTCCGCAACAGATAATAAGACATGGCTGGTTTTGTATGATAATTCAATTCGTTTTCTTTAATTATACTTATATATTTATCTAATACTTCATTGTTTACCATTGATCTAGATATTATTTGTTTTGTTTTAGAATTTCTGGTTTCTTTCCCCCTCCACGAATACTTTTCTTCTAGTTTCTGATAGAAAATTTTCTTTTTTTTTTCATCATAATCAGTTGGCATTTTTAATGTTGGTTATTTATAAATTTTTGGGCCTTCAAAATTCCATGGCACATCGGGTACCTAAAAAAAATATACTTATATATATATATACATTTATATATATATATATATATTATATATATATATATATATATATATATATATATATATATATATATATATATATATGTACACACACACACACATATATATATATATATATATATATATATATATATATATATATATACATATATATATATATATATATATATATATATATATATATGTAATCACATAAAATCAGACTACTCATTAATACTTATCATACTTGTTTTGGAATTTATATAGCATTTCCAAAAACAATGTTTAACCAAAAAAAAAACAAAATAATAAAAGTGTCATAATCAAAAAATTATTACGTAATATGGTAATCACATCTGATGATTCTGATGTTTTGGATTTAGAATATATTCCAAATTCATTCACCGAAAAAAATTGATATTTTTCAATGAGAAGACTAAGAGAAATATTTTTGAAAGAACTTTGAATGAATTATATGAAAATTCCAAAGAAAATTTGGTGATTATGACCAATTCCACCACCCGCAATTTAAAATTTTTTAAATTATACGATAATATTACTAAAAGGATATTTCGATCAATAGAGGTTAATTGTAGATTGATATCTCATTTTGATGGAACAAAAACTAATATAAGTGAAAATGCATCATCAAATACAAACTTGAATAGAATAAGTAATATCAAGTTTAAAGGGGACCTGCAGATATTGATTGAAAATTTACTAAATAGATGCCTAAGTGATATTTTAAGTGTTACTGATTATGACAAAAATGCAATAAGAATGAATTATGCCTCGGCGTATGTCCCGCTTGGTTGTAGGGATTATTGTACACTTCCGTGTAAGAATATGGAAAAAAGAAATAATCGAATCTGATGCAAACGTTTCCAATCTATTCTCATTACACAATAATAATTTTAAAAATTTATTTCAATCAAAAGATACAAATATATGTTTCTTTAAAAGGCAACCCATTGGAAAAACATTTATTCCTTTTATGAACAGAAATAATAAGGAAAAAAAAACAAAGAAAGAGTAACCAAGGATAAAACCAACAGTGATGATGATGATGATGATAATGCTGATGAATACGATGTTTATTCTAACAACAAACAAAATGATCTATCATATGACTATTTTAGTCAAGATATAAACCCAGAAAACGATTATATATTTGATAATTGTTATGTTAAAGCTACTCAAAATATGAAGGAAGATTTAGAAGCGTCTATTTTAGGAATATATAATCTCGAAGCTTTTAATGAAAACGAAAATTTTTTATCTAGTATTGGTAATAAATCGTGTACAGCACTGATGGACTTTCAGCTAGAAAAAATTGGCATCAGCCATGCTGGATTTAATTTATATCTAAATCTAAGAAATGTAAATTGTGCGCCAATATTTTATACAAATATTACTAGTAAAAAATCTATCACCTTCGGTTGATGAATATCTCATAAATGAAGTTAAAAATAAACCAGAATATCATAAATATTTAATTGATAATAATATTGTCCAAAAAATAATATTTGTAATTGGGGTACTAAGAATGAAATTGAATCAAGCGACGATGAAAAGGAAATATCATCAAGCGACAATGAAAATGAAATATCATCAAGATTTTGTATTGATGATGATGATGATGATGATGATGACGATGAAGAAGAAGTAGTAGTAGTTTGCAGTCAACCAAAAAAGCGAAAGACCCAATAGAAACCTCATTTTTTATCAATCGTCAGTATTATCATCATTTCATCATTAAATTAAATGAATTAGTTCCAGTTCGATGAAGGATACACATAATTGTTAAACTAATAAAACTATATAGATTATCATGCAATTGATTTTCGGGTGATATTTTTATTAAATAATTCTTTACATTTTCAAATGTATATTTCTGTAATACATTACAAGGAAATTTCATTCCTTGGCGGTTGATTGGATTATATCGATTAACCGTCAAAATGCCCATAAGATGAATAAGAATGAGTGTTGTATTAATATGTGGATGATTTTTTTGGATTTTTATATATAACAAATTACTAAGATTAATAATACTAGTGATGTGTCCTATCCATTTATCAACATTTTTTATATCTGTTGAATGTACCAAATATAATTGTTTATTATTGCTAATTAATCTACATACATCAAATAACCACATTGGTATACCAGGAAAAACTGGATGGTTGAGAGCTAATCCATATCTTTCAATACCATCACTTAGCATATAACTAACATAAAATTTACTTTTTCTACAATCAATGAAATGGGCTATAATTGAAAACATATTAATATCTGTTATAAGAATATTATCATATTTATATTTGGAACCAAGAATTGTTTCAATAAGAATATTATCATCGATTAGATATGTATGTATATATTTATTAATCAGAGTATTTTTGTTATCAATGTTTCCTTCGTTTAGTGCTTTGTAATACATTTTAGAAATGAATTCGTACAATAAACCATTTTTTTTATCATATCTAGAGGACTTTCTAGTGACATTTTTATTGTTCTGGTTTCTTTTCCGTTTTTTGTTTTCAAGATATATATCCATATCTAAATGTGGATATATATATTGATGATTTGCATTTTTATCACCATTTAAGAAATTTTCAGAATTAATTTTCAATAATTATAGAATAATTTTTACTAGCTTTTATAATGGTGTGGCTTTGATCAAATTGAGATTGAATTTGAGCATGTTGAAGAGTTTTCCACACAATGGCTGATATATCCGTGCCGGGCTCATATAATTCCATTTTATTTATTATTTGATTGTGTGTGTTTGTTTAAATAATAATATTAACTCCAAAACAGTTTGTTTGTTTATTTATTGCTTTTATTATTTTTTTTTTTTGGTAAAGTTGGTGTGCGATTGTAATGTTTTTTCAATATCATTATTATTATATTTATTACTCTTATATATATATAAATTATGTTATTTTCTATCATTATTTATTATTTCAATTATATTTTGTTCAACATATAAGTTATTTTTCAAATCGCACTCATCTTCTGCGTAAATGATGCTTCCAAATAAAGATGGTTCTTGTTTTGGTGACTGAGACGAAAAATTTGCTATTATATATACATATATATCTTTAGCAACAGCTGTGTCATATTTTTTTCCAACGAATTTAAATAATTCATTATTTCTATTTGAAAAGAAGTAAAGCGTATTTATTGTAGATTTATTAATTCTTAAATTAAGGGGGTTTGTATTATTGCAAAGACTGGTTATAGGTTGCTTTGTAGTATACTTTACGGTGAAGATATTTAGATGATTGATTATATTATCAAACAAGGGACCGAGTAAATTATATAATTTGTCAATGGTATCGACACACGGAGCATAACTTTTAAATGTTGCTCTTTTATTTTGTCCTGAATTCATATTTATTGAATTTTTTAATTATTAAAAAAATGAAATTATATGATGATTCTTTGATTCAAATTCCGATAGATACTATAGACTCTAATTTGATTAAAAACTATCTTAAGAACAACCCAAATATAAAGGAATATAAAAAAAAGGTTTTATTGTCGATGGCAAGGGAAAGGGAAAAAAATATGTAAAAAATATGGTAAACAAAAATAAAAAGGCCTTCATTTATGCTGGTAATCCTATAGCAAATTATAAATCAAATAAAAATAAACCCGTTCAACAATTTTTTTGTTTGTGTCAAAATAGATTTTGGGAAAATAAAATGTATCATGACTTAAAAAAAAAAAAACAATTTCCAAAATTGGTTACTTATAAAGGTTTACTGAGTAATCATTATTGTTTGAATACATTTTCCAAGGAAGAATATGATTTATGTGATAATTTATCGGTGGTCAAGATAATAATAGAATATAAAAACGGGGAATTAATGGTTGATAATTCAAATACTTTATGCCATTTTTGGCAACCAAATTCGGTTAATAATGTGTGTGTAATATTGCAAGATTTTTTATATTTGTGTTCGGTTTGTCTAGAGGATAATTGTCGTGCGGTTAATTCATTCGTGTATAGGTGTGGTCATATTATGTGCTTGTGTTGTGTATAATGTAAAATCAATATTTATCCCGAAATCCCACACAAAAACCTTTTAAATGAATGTCAGTATTGTAGAAGAAAAAATATAGATACTGAATAATAACAAAATCATTTTATTTTTTATGTTACCCAACGTACTGCCGCTATGAAGTTTAGTAATCATAATAAAAAGACGCGTGTATAATAATAATATTCAGAAAATAAAACAATTCTATAAAATTCATCCCAATTTTTTTATTGTTCATATTTAAAAAATAACGAAACAACACATAAACTTTATAAAAAAAATGAATATAAAACAAATGGATAATAATTTATTAAATCATATATTGTCAAAAATTCAAAAATCCCATTATAACCTTCCAGGGTTTACTTATGGTTCTTCGGAGTTAAAATTTTTTTGTAGGCATTTGGATAAGGAAATATTAAACAGCATAAGTTTATCACTATTTCATGGGCAAAGAAATCCTCTATTGAAAACATCTACATATTTGAATATTTTTTATATATAGCAGACAACATAAAACTTGTTTTACAGGAGTCGGGTGATATTAGATCATTTGAACCATATTACGATAAACTTAAATATAATCCAACAGAAGATATTTATGAGGCCTTGTGTTTTATTTATTACTTAGACGCTCATGAAAATTATATCAATGATACAAAAGAATTTAATTGTGTAGTGGAAAAATATTCAACGGAGGATAAAAAACATTTTCCGGTAGTAGAACGGAATATTTTATTAAAAATTAGATTTAGATTGGTGGAATAAAACAAGAAAAAAAGCTAAGATTTTTTTTTCCATAGACACCGAAAAAAATAAATACGTTGGCAATATATATAAATTGTTTAATGGATTAATAGATACTATTATAAGGCATAACAGTTTTGATCAAAATTTATGGGATTACACCAGTGATGCATATAGTGACATAAAAGGGAAAAAGGCTGTAATTATTGAAGCCATATATGCTGGCCTTGTAACTAACAACGACGCTACTCAAATTTCACAAATTCTTGGAAGCGGATTATCGATATTATCGTCCCCAAATCAAGTAGCTGCACGTATTTACATAACTATTTTTTCATATAGGATTTTGTATTTTAGTTATATAAGATCGTCGAAATTTACTTAAAAATAAAAAAGTCTAATATTTTATTTGAGCAACCACAATTTTCATTCTTGGTGTAGTAATTATTTTTATACTCAAGTTGACAATACATTGGTAAATAATCTGGCCAAATTATAAAATCGTCATTTCGAATTTTATTGCCTAATTCTAATACAAATTTTAAACACAAACAAAAAATATTCGACGTTTTATTTATTTCAGTATGTTTTTGTATTTCTTTGCGGAATATGATAGGAATCTGATATTTCATAAAATCTAAGCGCGAGATAACATTTAAACACGCGTTTTCAAGATTTGGAAAATAATGTTTTTGATTCTCATTTATCATAATAAATATCTTATCTCTATCAATAATACCATTTGGATATGCTAGAATTATCCTTTTAAAAATTTCTATATCTTTTGTAAAAAATATGAAATGAAAATATGAATATCTTAATCTAAAAATTATTTGACTATATAAAAAGATAATAAATTTTTTCTTTAATTCGTAGTCTAATAATCAATAAAATATCATTGTTTGAAATATGGAGACCATAAAGTCTATCTATATTCTTAATTTCTAATGACACTTTAACCGAAAAATTATAATCTGATAGTTTCAAGTCCTTTTTTATCCAATTATCACTTCCATAGTAAGGTAAAACAGTATAAAATGATGTGGTCTCTTTTTTTTCGATGGGAGTAGTCATGATACACCTTTCATGTGGCTCTGATGTCAAACAATGCAACGGTAGTGGCGTATATAAAGAAGGTAGGAGGGGTGAAGTCGAAGGAGTTGTGCGTTCTCGCCCTGCAAGTCCTAAAGTGGGCGGAAAATGAGGAAGTCAGTCTGTCGGCGAGATTCATTCCAGGGAAGAAAAATGTTCTATCGGATGGCCTCAGCAGGGTAGGACGGGTCGTAGGGACAGAATTGTCCCTTCATCCAGAGGTAGCGAGTTACATCATTCAGATGTGGGGCTCTCCGGTAATGGATCTCTTCGTGACGAGGTTGAACGCGCAACTCCCCGTATTCTGTTCTCCTGTCCCAGACCCAAAGGCAGCCTTGGAGGACGCCTTTCAACACAAGTGGGACAATCTCGACGTGTACGCTTTTCCTCCCTTCGCACTGATAAGACAGGTCCTCAACAGAGTAAGGACAGCCAACAACCTAAGGATGACTTTGGTAGTGCCCTGGTGGCCGGACAGAGAGTGGTTCGCAGACCTAACAGGTCTTGTCATTCTCCCTCCGTGGCCTCTTCCAGCTAGACCGGACCTCCTGAGGCAGCCGCACTTCCAGAGGTTTCACGAAAATCCTCAATCCCTTCGTCTTCACGCCTGGAGGTTATCCAGTGTCTACTGAAAAGACAAGGGTATTCGTCAAAGACAGCTGTGAGAATGTCTCTTTACTTGAGAAAGTCTTCCACAGCAGTCTATCAGGCAAAATGGGCGACTTTTGTTAAATGGTGTGCTTCAAAGATAGTGCCCTTAGAAGCTTCAGTACCCGATGTCGCGGACTTTCTCGTTCACCTCAGGGATGTGTTGGGCATGTCGATTCCGGCAGTTAAGGGAGTTCGAGCCGCCCTTGGACAAGTCTTCCTTTTGAAGGGAATAGATTTGAGCTCTTCCAGACATATTTCCATGCTCATCAAGAGCTTTGAGCAATCATGTCCTCCCTCTTCCCCTAGGGTTCCAAATTGGGATCTGGCAAGAGTTCTAGACATGCTTAGTAAGCCGCCCTTCGAACCCTTAAAAGATATTGTGGACAGAAATCTTACGCTTAAAGCTGTCTTCTTATTGGCGTTGGCTTCAGCTAAGAGAGTGGGTGAACTTCATGGATTGTCGTATGAGGTAGAACACTCAAGGGGATGGAAAGATATTTCCTTTAAGTTTGTTCCTTCGTTTGTAGCCAAAACCCAGAACCCATCCATTTGGGATCCCAGGTTTGAGGGTTTTTCTGTCCCAGCAATTCCTAACTCAGGAAATCAAGAAGACTTGAAGTTGTGCCCTGTCAGGGCTATTAGGAAATATCTTAAGAGGACGGCGAATCTCCGTCCTGGCATTAAGAATCTTTTTGTTTCCATGGGTAGGACTAAAAAGAAAATTTCAAAGAACACTATTTCTTTTTAGCTCAGGCAAGTTATAATTCAATCTTATTCTAGTGCTGGACTTTCAGTTATGGGAAAGCCCAGAGCTCATGATGTTAGAGGTTTAAGTACCTCTCTAGCCTTTGAAAAGAACATGTCTGTTGCTCAGGTACTTAGGGCGGGGACTTGGTCTAATCAGTCGACGTTCACCGCTCACTACCTCAAGGATTGTACGAGAAAGTCATTGGATGGTTTTTCGATCGGGCCAGTCATCTCAGCACTCCAACCGATTTAACGGCTCAAGTCCCAGGTTAAACCGCGGATTACAAACTCTCTAGACACAAGCGATCTTTGCTATTATTTCCCCTTATCTTTTTCTCGTACAGTCCATCGTCTGTGGAGGTCTTTACCAGTAGACCAGCACATCAAGTTTTGTTCAAAATTCATCAAGCACATCAAGGAATTTTGTAAGGTGAGTACTATATGCACAATTAATGAGCTCTTTGTGTAGTTTATCCTACTTTCCATGTGTTGGGGTCCTTGTCAGGGAGGCACTCCCACCTCCTATAGTGTAAGTCTCCTATGAAAGTGTTTCGAGGTAAGTCTCTTTGTTGGAACAAATCACAAATTATTAGTAATTTGTATTTTTCCTAACATACTTACCGAGAAACACTTTCGAGTTATGACCTCCCCATCCTTCCCCCGTGTGCCTCACTGAGCTTTAGTATTGTTACTTACATCAAACTTACTGAAGCGTACGACCTGGGAAGCATGTGGCCTGGCTTGGTATTGCCCTCAGGGCACGTATTCCTCCGCTAGGCCTATCATGATAGAAAATGGGAGTAGGGTAAGCAACACAAAACTCTGGTCGTTTGAAAGGAGGTTCCAGGTAACTCCTATGAAAGTGTTTCTCGGTAAGTATGTTAGGAAAAATACAAATTACTAATAATTTGTGATATATATATATATATATATATATATATATATATATATATATATATATATATATATATATATATACATATACAGTATCTTCTTCAGGAAGCCACCGCCGTTGCTGCCAGCATCCCAGCCTCTCGGCCTGAACCCAGTAGACCACTTCCATAGTTCAGGCTCTCACACACCGACAGCTCCAAGTCCTACGCCGCAGTTGCTGCCATATACATAACATTACATAACATTACCTAGAAACCTGTTGGCGAGTATGTTGCATCATCTTTTTTTTATAGTTTCCTCTTCTTTGCAGGAGTAGCCATTGATCTTTTGATTCTTCCCTTCTGTTTATCTTATATGGGATGACTTCGTCAGGCCACCAACTATTTCGTTCAATGGTGATCCACGTGCATACCCAAGGTTATGCGCAATGGCTCCCAAGTGCAATGCACATTGTGCAGTGAAAAGGCCATGCATCTTTTCCTTTAGGCATTTCTTCCAAATTTTGGAATGAAAAGCCTCATTCCTATTTTGGGTCTGGGCCCTAGATAATTATCTTTGCAAACGAGTCCTACTTGTCAGGTCACCATGAATACAATACACCTGCTCCAGGGCTTCCTTAGATAGAATAACCTGATATTTCATGTCCTCTGAGTGGGGTGATGGAGGTTCGTTTTTTGCTTTTGCTCTATTGTAAAAGCACCACCTCTCTTCACCTTGGGACAATTACTATGATTTGGGATGTTGTCAATGCTAGTGATATGCCCAACAGTTCCATTCCATTCCATTCCATTCCGTAGATTGCCATACCAACGACATGACACGGGCTCTTGTCGTTGGACAGGCCATAAGAGCATATCAATCTGAAAAAGGTGGTCTCCCAAAGCAGGCCAAAACTGCAGCATTTAAAAGCAAGGGAGGGAAATAACCCGAAAAAGGAGACTCCTTTTTAAGGTTCTAGTCAGAGAAAAAGTGGTGACAGCAAGTCCCAGTAAGTAGGAGAGACTGGGAGAGGAGATTAGTTTTTTTCTTCAGTCAGAGAAAAAAGGAGTAGATTTAAGCAAATAAGCTTATCCCTGCTCGGTGGCTGGAAGGTGGAATTGTTGCAGGAGCTGCAGGAAGGGGGGGGGGGGGTCGAGGATAAGGATAGGACTCTGGTAAGGATTTTGAAGGCGATGGGGATGAGGTCTTCCAAGGTAAGTGACTCGATTTGTTGAGCCAGGTTTTGAGGTGGGTTTGAGGATGTAGGTTGAGGAGGTGGAGGATTTGTAGGTTGAGAACGAGGTACTGCTTGCAGTTGGTTGGCAGGTACTGGCACAGGAACAGTGGTTGGCTGGCGTTGTCTTCTCTGGCGAGGAGGTCGCTGGTCCTTGGGTTGCTGAGTCTTAGCTGGCTTAGGATGTCTTGGGGGGATAGAGTTCTTTATCGCAGATATCCTCCTAAGTCTTTCTGGGCAGCGTCTGTTCCACGCGTGATGAGGTCTGGAACAATTAGGGCACTTGGGGCTTGTGTCTCTTCCATTCTTGTGGGCCCGGATACAGACTTCTGTGTTGTGGCGTTGGCTGCAAACTCCACAGGTGATGGGGCCTTGGCACTCCTCTTTATGGTGGCCATAACACTGGCAGCGGTAACATCGAAGGGGTTTTGGGGTGTATTCTTCAATTGGGAATGTCCCCCAGACTCCAAGATCCAGTGACGAAGACACTGGACCTATGAAGGTGGCTATCAGCCTCCTGACTGGGACATCATCCTTGTTTTTGCAGCGTACTGGCTTGTCAATATTGCTACAAGAAGTGGCAATGGAGATGGGCATGGTAGTCAGGTATCTGGCGATGACTGCCTTCCTCTGAATCAAGGTAGGGTCAAGCAGTGTAAGAGCTGGTTCCTCCTGAAGAGATCTGGCTGTTTCCTGGTCCTTAGGGATGATAATAAGGTCACCCCTTCGATTGGGGCGAGTTGAAAGCTGCATGCCAAGCTTTGCAGCCATGGCAGCAACTGCTGCGTAGGACTTGGAGCTGTCGGTGTGTGAGAGCCTGAACTATGGGAGTGGTCTACTGGGTTCAGGCTGAGAGGCTGGCAGCAACGGCGGTGGCTTCCTGAAGAAGATGCTGTAGACAGTGTACACAGTTGCAGTCAGTGGATGTTCCCCCTGAGTTTCAGCAGACTCAACCTCCATGGCGTTGGAGGACACAGGTGCTGAAGTTGGAGTGTGGGCTGCAACAGGAACTGTCTGCCTCGGAGTTGAAGAGACAGACAAGGACGAGGCTAGGCTCTGTCCTTGGAGTCAGAAAGGGCAATGGTTGGGGCTCTACTGAAGCTGGAGAAGGGCGATCTGGACTCTTCCTTCGTTTGGGAGGGGGAGTAGGCTCCTCCCAAGTAGCTGGCTTGGATCTGTAGTGCTTCAGAATCTTTGAAGAGGCGATCTTACACCCCTCACAGCTGCATCGGATGTGGTGAGTTGGCAGTGTCTTGTCCTCGACATCGGTGGTACGGAGGCCTGCTACAGTGAACAGGTGCACATTCCTCCTCTGGTAGGTATCACAGTAGTCGCAGTCACAGGTGGTGTCATCGTAACGATCGTCGGCAGCATAGATGGTCCATGCCCAATCTCCGAGATGGAAAACGGACATGGCGACAAAACTCTACGGTGATCGCAATGAGGATTTTACTTAGAGCGATCGGCGAGAGAGAGAGAGAGGTGTCGAAGTCAGCACGAGTGGCGGCTGAGTCTGGCCAACAGTTGCAATTAGGTCCCTTTTCATTTCATGATAAGGAGATTTTTTCTTGGCATGGCGGCGCAATGTGTAAGAAAACACATTTTGCATGTAGTAGATGGCAGCATCTGTTAGCTGCCCAGCACCAACTATGGCACTCCTTTTTACTTGTTTCCCTGTTTTGGTGGTTATCAGAGATGCCATTTTCTGCTTCAGTGCTTTTAATCTTTTTGGCAACCTTTTTGCAAAGTGATTCACACATTCTTCCTTTTCCACAAGATTATCTGTTCCATAGGGACCGCTGCCATCTCTTAGGGCACATACTCTATTATATGCTGAACTGTCCCCATTCCCCCACAAATACTTTGTATCGAAGCTTTTTTTTCTAGAGAACACTGCCACAATTTGACTTCAGTTGCTGCTTCCATGGACCCGGATGATTTGTTGTAATTTTTCCAACACTTATGTTTTCTCATTATTCTCTCGTATTGTGGCAAAAGATTGTTATTTTCTTCAACATTGTATTCCAAATTTTGCAAATAGTACAAGTTTGAAAATACTGGGGCATCTATTATTGTATCTGTGTGGCAATCCATTACCACACCATTGCCAATCGATGACGAATGCACTCTTGTCATCCATGTAGCATCATATATTTCTATATCCAAAATGTCGTGTTCGTCCGGATAAATGCCCAATTCATTTTCATAATAATCAAAAATAATTTTGACTACATTCTCACTGCAATCTATATATTTTTTTCTGCAATATCGCTCAGCATTTGTTTGTGCTTTAGATAAGTTTTATTTGATGTTTTTGCTAATCCAAGATGGGTTGTCATGGATTGAATACCTGCTTCACCCAGGTCATACTGCAATCCATGTGTAATTGCACAAACTGTATTCTTACCTACTCTTCTTTCGCCTTCTTTCACATTTGCCAAACCTCTTTTCTTTTTCAAAATTACGTAATCACAGTCTTCACTAATAAATTAATAATTACAGCCAAAACCAGTTCCCTTACATGATAAGTAAGCACTACCTTTACAACATATGCATTTCAATTCGGCTGCAATTTTCTTCCAAATCTTGTAAAGATAAAATAGAATTTGTATGTTCAATGTCATCAGCAGTTGTTTTTGCATATTTGCTCATAAGCTTCATGCACAACTGTGCTGTAGATGTCTGTTTTTTAGGCAAATTATTTTCATGATCATCATGAATTTCTTCCCCAACATCTACGCATGTGGTAGTGCCACCACTAACACACAGTACCACCATCACCAACATCATCAGCTGTTTCTGTTCTTTTTTTTGCCAGCAACTATTGCCCTCTCTTGCTAGCGCCTTCTGCGACCCATTATACAAGGCATTATCACAGTTTTATGTAAAAAAAAAAAAAAAAAAAGCTCTGAAAAATGAAGAAATAAGAGTAAAAAAGTGGGAGAGGTGACTTGCACAATCTTCCTTTATCACTTACAGGTAACATTATTCAGAAATAACAACATGTGCCGAGTTCCCCTACTTTCCATTGTCTTATGAATATGTGCTGCTCCATCAATTTTGTCCACAAGAGATTCAAATTGAAAGAAAAGGAGGAGAGCATCCCATTGTTCAAGCACTCGAGATATGACATGCCCTCTAGATAGCCAACGAGTCTGTGAAAGCTTAATCATTTTGTGTTTTGGACTCTGTACAACCTCTTGAATTAGTGTAAACTGATGATGTCGTTTGCTACTTCTCGAAAAATAGCAGCAAATGTCCTTTAGAAGAATTTCAAGAAAGGATGGCAGATGGGCACAAGCATGGCTTGCGCACAAAGCAAATGAGTGGCAGACACACCCAAGAATAAATACAGATGGTACATCTCCCATCAAATGTGCCTGAAAACCACTACTTGCACCCATCATAGTTGAACAATTATCACTGGCAAAACCAATAATGTTTGAAAGTGGTATGTCTTTGTCTTGAAACAATTTTTTCCACAGCTTTGTACAAACCCTCTGCACTGGCATCTTCGACATCCAAAATGTCTAACAAGGCATCAGTAACTTTCAACTTGTTCTTGTCGTAATATCTTACCATGACAGCTAGTATTTGTGACACTGAAATATCTATGCTTTCGTCTATCATTAAAGAAAACCTGTTGTTCTTGCACATCTCTGCAACTTCCTCCCGTTCTTCCCATGCTAATCCATATTGCAAAACATACGAAGCTTTTGTTCTTTTCATAGTCATTTTTTTCGCAGTCTCACTGTCTGGAAACATCCTTTTCATAACATCAATCAAATGGTCTGCCTGGGAAAATGGCATTCCATGTTCTGCCATAAATCCTGACAATAACAATTCTGCATTGTAAACTTTATCATTCGGATCTTCTTTCCTTTTCTGCATGAACTACATAATAGTCAAACTTTTTTTCTTCAATTCAAAGTTCTTTATATGCTTTGTGGTAGCTTTGTGGCTCATCAAACCACCTTTGTTTGGATTCTTTAGCTTGCAATCACATATTACACAAAGTACTACATTCTTATCGTTAGGATCTGCTTTGATCCAATCCTTAAACTAAGGATCAGTTAGCCACTCACTATTAAATGACTGGCTGTACCACACCTTTTTTTTCTTTTTAGGTGGAGTTTTGTCTCCACTATAGCTTGCATTAGGAATAGGATTCTCCGAATCACTCATTATAACCTGATGTATGATAGTATGAGATCCTTGTGTTTAATTAACCACAATCCTAATCAAACTGAGGGCTACCGGCTAACTGAGTCCGCCGCATCATCATGGGATATACATAGCGAAGCTTACGCTGTCGAAGGGGATCAGTTATCGTACGGAATAAAGCATAAATATTTGCAATTATACGTCATTTGCAAAGTATATGGTTCAATGGATGGAATGGGTCTCACGGAATGACAAGTCATGCGGCACGCTCCCTTTACCCCGTTACCCCCCCTTTTTTTTTTTGCTTTAGAAGCACGAAATTCACAAAATTTCATACGTCTGGCATTGTCAACACTATGTAGTTGCCGGAAATGCAAAAAAGTAACATTCGGCATCTGACACCCAAATCGTCTATATTTCGGTACACTAGACCCCTTTCAACTTGAACCAAACCTTCAAACCCTTTGGACAACCTATAAACACCCAATGCAAGAAGTCGTTCGTTAGTTTATTTTTCTAATACATTTATATATTTCAATTGCATAAAATGTAAATCAAGTGAAAAGATTAAAAGATTACTTGTATTCTTCCTTTGGTTTCCTACCAAGAAATGACCTAACATCGCAAACAATGTAACACACACTTCATGTTAAGTTGTGTCTGACTTATCATTTATCTTTTTATTTTTTTTTTTTCTAAATACAAAGGGAAATGCCACGACGGATAAAGGGCTGAATTAAGGCAGAAAATAAACACATTTTTGAAACTTTTAAAAGCACACCAACTATTGGAGAGAAAAAATCCAATCTTGGAGTTCTTCAGATTTGGAGGTATGGAGTTTAAAATTAAGCCAATTAACAATTTAAAGTGTTTTAGGAGACTACATGACATGTTATTGTATACCCACCAACAAAACCAGTGTCGCCTTGCCAGATCAAGCTTGGAGAGATGTGTCCTTGCACTGATAGGTGGCCACATTCAAACAACCAGGACATCATCTTCTCACTAATGTCCAAAATGTCTGGCCCTTCCATTTCATTGTCTAATGAAATATAAATAATCACAGTCTTTTTAAAAAGTTTGGTACAAAAATCCACATTATGAATTGCTTAAACTGTACATTACTGTTAAAAAAACATGCACATATAATAATTTTTCAGTTTCAAAGAGAGAAAAATGAATGCTTCATAATCTTACTTAAGGTATTGGTGGTACTTGTTGACAAAGAATATAGAATAAGCATATGTTACCTGATTTTTCTTGTAAATTCTATGTTTGTGACTGTCTAGTAAAGAATCAGGGAGAACAATAAGCCAAACTGACTCAGGTTCAACTTCATATGCATGAGCAATCTCATTATACTTCTGAGGTAAAAACAATTTTCGACAAAAATACCACTCATCTTCCAATAATAACAATTTTCGACAAAAATACCACTCATCTTCCAATAATACTATGTGTTTGACCTGTGAAAAACATGGAATTTCACCAATGCAATCTAAAATATAGCAAGCATTTGAATTAATTTTATGAACTATGCCATCAACTTTCAGACAATTTACAACTCTAACTGTGTCAGGTAATGGTTTACCAATCTTATCTTGAAGAGCAACTTTTAGGGACTGTGGTAAGCTGTTTACATCAATATATTTTACTGCAGTGTGTGGTTCCTTTCCCTCATGCAAAAAGCATGTAGATGCAAGTGCATGAGCAACTTTCATTTGGTGTCTTTCAGTCAATGTTTGAGTTACATTCTTAAAATTCCTAGTATTTACAATAAGTTTTTAAAAATATTGATGTTTAGCCTCAAAATTCATACACCACAAATTTCTCAGGGGTCCGAATTTCTCTATTTGTGATGGAAAGTGCACCATGAAATGATGTTTAGGTATTAAATTACCAGGACCAAATGTGCTCTTGAATTTTAGAAGATAGGATTCAATTAAGCTCCCTAAAAATGGCAGAGAATCTTTCTCAATAACTGGACTGAAAATAAAATCCATACATTACCTCAGTGTTATGTAAACATCCCATGCTGCAGAGCTCCCCACAGAGGTAAGATCAACAAGCTGAGGCAGGATTAGAAAAAGCTCTAACTTCTGTGAAGCCTTAACCACAATCTTGCAACCACCACTAAAAAAATTGTCAGAAAATGAATTAGGCTTATCACCGACAGGTAACCTCGTGTGAAGGAGGGATTCATTCAAATCTTTAACTGTAACAAGCTTCTCATTATAAAGTTGTTTAAGAACAAGCTCAACTGTGAGGGGAATAATTCCTTCAAGAAAGTCATGCATTATATCTGAAGGATATGCTTCAGGAACTTTGAAGTAACTTAGTTGAGAGAATGCACATCTATGCTTGCATCTGCTGCATCATCTTCAATGAACTTGATTTGATTGGCATAAGCAGCATTATTCCTTTCTCTAAGTTTAGATATGCATAATGTGTCCCTGAGAGTATTTTATAGAACAAAATCTACAAAAGGACCCTGAATTAAAATGTCTGAAAACCAGCCACAGAATGGGAAGATAAATTATCTCCCAGCACAACCTCCAACACTGCTGTAAGTTTAAGTTTTTTAGAGCCTGACTCATACTCAATGCCATTTTCAAGAGTTTGCAAATCTGTTAACAACGGCTCAAACAAAGCTTGGTATGTGCGATCATATCATAATATGTGGAGTCTCTGTCATGAACAGATAATAAATATGTATGTGGTGCAACATAAGGAAAGTTTGATATAACATAGTTCTTTAATTTGAACGTACTGTTGACCGCATTTATCTCCTCATCAAACACTGTTTCCTGAGCCATTAATTTTTTATATGTTTGAGAAGTCTTTGGGTAACATCCATGTTCTTCCAAGAAACATTGATTTATCATTTGTTTAAATGTATTGCCAGTGAAATTCAGTAAAAACTCTAGCTCTGAAATTAGAGACCTTTGCAAATTGCCTGGTAGCATGTGACTCTCTTTTATACTAAGTAGGTAGTGTGCAAAATGCTTTGTAAAATCCCCCTTCACACCTTCTTGGCTTTCACCACAGTTGGATAGCCAGGTGTACCACACCTGCACCCTAGCGAGGTACCTGGGAACCATTCCAGCTACCCTCATATATTCCATGCCTCTAGTCTCTTAGAGGGGAGGAGGGTGGGACTAAAATTATATATAACTACTGGGTAAGTATGTTCAAAAATTTATTTTAATAATGAAAATATAATTTTTAAACACAAGACTTACTCGGTAGTTATATATATAGCTGATTAACACCTTTGGTGGAGGGTTAGAGACGGCTAGCATATCTGGAATTCTACAAGCGGGTATCAATAACCAAAGATTTGTACTTCACCCAAAAAACGATCAGTAATGACGGAGTAGAATTCACATGTCGCCGCTAGCGACGGCAGGGAATATATGAGGGTCACTGGAATGGTTCCCAGGTACCTTGCTAGGGTACAGGGGTGGCGGTTGGCGCAAGTTTCGAATTTTCTGCCATTGACGTCGGGGACGTAAGCTATATATCTAACTACCGGGTGAGTCTTGTGTTTAAAAGATGTTTTTAGCAGCCGCATGCTTCCGTATATCACTGAGCTTTGCATTTTATCAGATTCAACTGGTTTCAACCAGTCTTTGATCTCAAGGGAATGATTCCCAGCTTTTCCTGCATGCTTGTGAATATGTTGGTGCCATAATATCACTTATTCAACAGAAAATCTATATAGCAGGTGAGTACTAACACAGTAACACTTACCGTATATACTCGTGTAATGTTAAAATTTTAAAGTCCTATTATTTCAGTTCAAAAAGTAAGGGTTAAATATTACGTGAGATATGTATTTGAAAAAGTAAAAATTTCTGGCCTACCGGTAGGTAAATGTAGGCTAGGCCTACGCGAACATAACCCTAGGCTAGGCTACCTACCGGTAGGTAAATGTAGGCTAGGCCTACGCGAACATAACCCTAGGCTAGGCTACCTACCGGTAGATAATCGTAGGCTATGCATACACATATATAAGGCTACCTACCGTTAGGTAAACATAGGCTAGGCCTATATATACAGTACTAACCATGTTCATTTAACACCACGCATATTATCATCATGGGTTTTATTTCCTAAACCATCATGAATAGTTTTTTCTGCTACGAGTAATGACTTTACCATAACGCAGTAGGTATGAAGCTAGGGAGCAAACTTCTAAGCTAGCAAACAGTCTGGTGGCGTAGGTTATAACGTGATATGGTTAATGAAAAAATTAGGTTCATTTTATTTCATTTGGTATGGTACATTAATTGTTATTAATAATAAACCAAAAAAATAGAAATTAGAAATAAGAAACAAAAAATCCCATAAATTCATCGCCATCATCTGAGGAGCTATCAAACATGTCTTCAAGGTCAAAGGATTCAGTCTCGCTAGAGATTGCGTCATCGTCGTCATCTTCAGTTCCATCCAACGCACATGAAATTCCATATTTTTTTTTAATGATTTCACGATGATGTTCTTGTCAATTTCATCCCATGCTACCTTTACCCACTGGTATACATTAGAACAAGTTGGAGCTCTCATATTCCCAGTCTTTGTGAACGTTTTTTCTCCGTTCTTCATCCAATTGTTCCATTCATGTCGTAGTTTATCCTTAAATGGTTTGTTTATGCAAACATCAAGCGGTTGCAGTATGCTTGTCAATCCACCAGGAATTACTGCAACGTCAGCTCTAGCTTTGCGCGCACACTCAGTAACCCACCGGGTCTACCCTCCCGTACCTTGCTAACCCACATAAGGCATCCAGCTTTCATCATCCACCCTTGTGGATGGACATGAATGACAATTCCATTTGGAAACTTTTCCTTTGCTGAAGTTTTCCGTTTGAATATTACCATAGGCTTTAGCTTTGATTCATCTGCCAAGCACGAAAGAACTGCAGTAAATCGAGTTTTTCATATCTGGTAGTTTTTATAAGGATGGATTTCGCACCAGTTGCATCAACCGTTTGGTTCATAGGCATATCAAATGTCAGGATTTTCCTGCATGTTGCCAATACTGCTCAAATCGTAGTTGTTCTTCTTTCGTTGTTCAATAATAAATTGATGAAAATTTACAATCTTTACTTCATATTCCTTTGGCATCTTTTGGGCTATTTTTGTTCTACGTCTCAGAACAAAATCATGTCTTTAACATAAATCTAGAACACCAGCCAGCACTTGCAACAAATCTGGGATTCCTAATTTCTTTGTTTCTTTCAAAGCAACGAATCTTATGCCACATCTAGTAATTGCTCATCCTTCATTCCAATTTCTAGTTACCCGCTCACTAACTATCTTGCTATCTTGTCTAAATGAGGCCACTTACAGCTTTTCCCCCTATTAGCACATTTATAGGATGGCATTTTCTTAATTCAATCCACATTTTTTCTCCAAGCTCGAACGCTAATTTCGGTAACTCCAAACATTTTTGCAGCTTGAACTTTATTTGTAGTTTCAGCAGCTGCAATAACTTGAAGCTTGAATTTTGCAGTAAATTTTCTATATTTCTTGGTAGACATCTTGATGGATTATGAGTAAATTCTTATTCATATATATTGAGGAAAAAAAAACATTTAGCATAACAGGTAATTATAATTACTGTAATTACCTGCAGTTACCGGTAATGGTAATCTGTTACGCAAAACAATGGACTAATTTTGTTTGCTACTTGTAGTGTTTGCTTGTTTTGGAAAGCTATTAGGAGGTGATGATAATCGGCTGTTTGCAACGAAAGTGTTCGCTAGAAAATGTACACTGAATACTCAATTGTTATTGTAAACAAATGTTAGTATTAAATGTTGTTCCGATTTGTTTTATACATTTGTTTGTGGCACTTAGGCATAACCCCTACTTTGTTGGTAATTATGGTATGTTGGAGATAAAACGGATTTTGAGCAAAGCAAAAAATCTATTTTTGGGTGAGATAGCCATGTCGTCCTGATGGAAGGTTCCTTCAGGTAGCCTTTCTAAGGGATATTTGCTACAGTGATACTCCCAGAGAAATAAACCGAAGGTTTCCAGAATTCGAACTCCTGGCACGATTCATCGATAATATAAATTTAAGGATGTCGCATAATATCAAGGGATATACTTTTTAGATACGACACATAGCAATCTTCACCCCGAATAGATTTAACTCTTTGAGGGGGAAGAGTGGCGAACGAAAGGGGATCCGTTATCTAGGTACCCGGTGGACCTCATCTCCGTACTACCACCAGCCGCCATTCCCTTGTTGCATTTAAGCGGGAATAGCCGAAGATAGAGTAGTTTCAGGTGGGGTCATCAAGAAAGAAGGGTGGGTCCATCAGGACGACATGGCTATCTCACCCAAAAATAGATATTCGCTTTGCTTAAAATCCGTTTTTTGGGCTCGGCCATGTCGTCCTGATGGAAGCATAACAGAGAATTAGCTTGAAAGTACTATATCTGATGGTTTGTATAAGTGCCTGTACTTTGAATAGGTTCCTTACCTGATCTGCTAGACCTATATATGACATCACCGTTATCTGTCATATCTACTAAGCTTGGAACTGGCTTAGGGCTTCCTGCCCCCTGCAGGGAAAGTGTCGACTTCGACTATAAGGATTCAAAGTTTGTATATCCATAAGAACGAAAGGGAAACTTTTAGAGGTTACCTTTTCATGCTTTGGACATTTGTACATTTTCAAGCTTCTATTATAGGAATAGAAAAAAACTCTCGGTTGCTTTATTATTTTCAACTGATGCTGAATTAAGATGCATCTACATTTTCTATGTTTTATTTGTGAAAATAAGTTAAAAATGTGGGTATAACAAAGTAAAACTCTGACCTTGCATAGGTAAACATCATGGTTATATATATTTCTTGGGTTTGCTACGTTTGGACGTAGACCATTTGGCGTCGCTGTTTCGGCGTAGACCATTTAGCATTGCCGTTTCGGCGT
>NC_090744.1:88290998-88298498 GCF_036898095.1 Palaemon carinicauda | reverse complement strand
AGGTGTATGAGGACAGGAGAATCTGTAAAGAATAGGCCAGACTATTCGGTGTATGTGTAGGCAAAGGGAAAGTGAACCGTAACCAGAGAGAAGGTTCCAATGTAGTACTGTTTGGCCAGTCAAAGGACCCCATAGCTCTCTAGCGATAGCAGTACCTCATCTTTAGTTTTGAAGATATTAGAATTACTTTTTATTATTGAATTGAGAGGTATAACCCTTCAATTTTGTTGGGTTATGGCACACGTAGGTGTGTCTGGAAATTAAAAGGCAGATTTACTGGCAAAGTATGCTGCAGCAGAGTTGCTATCTAGAAGATATCCCATTCTCTGTGATGATTGTTTACCCAGTATTAAGAATTTGATTTATAATAATTGGCAACCGCCTTGAGATAATTTAGTTGAAATGAAATGAGGCAAATAACGAATGTTATATCCCCTTCGAAGTATAACATGATGCCCCGAAAGTGGGAGACTACTCATTGTCGTCTCTGCATTGGTCGCATTGGGTTGACACATGAATTTCTGGTAACTGGCTAATACCAGTCATATTGCGACGACTGTTTGTGAGGCGTTTATTGACGGAATGTGGCACTCATAGTACAAAAAGTTAGATATATGTTTGATGCTCGAGGTGAGGAGGGCATGCTCATCTTTGCCAAAATTCTTGGACATGATGTGTCGCACTATGCCAGCAGTATTTTTAGCCTTATATCAGAAGCATGTCATCTGAAAGCCTTTTAACTTTTATAATGACATTTTTTGTGTCTATGGTTTTAATTGAATATTCTTTTCTTTATTTGTAATTATTGTTATCGGTGTCAAAGACTTTAGATAGCAGGATGCCAGAAAACTTCAAATCAAGCAATCATAGTTTCTAGGTTTTATCTTGTTTGTTTTTTATTTTATATTTTTGTGTAAACACGGTTTAAGAAATACGGATGATAATGATATCAACAATATTCTTAATTATATACCATATTCTCTTTGAATTTAAATGTAAAAGTTTTAAATAGGCAAAATCAGAAAGTTATTGTAAAATGCATATTGCTAAGTTGCGTTTAGATATGAATTTACAAATTTTTCAGGTTTATGAGGAAGAAAAGAAAGAAAAATAATGCGTTTAAATACGGATAATGATATCGGATATGCATCGTAAACGAATATTTGCCTTCATTACAACAGATCTTATTACTGGTGTGTATTCAATGTTAAAATTTGGGTTTTTTAACATTTCTATTTTTTATTTTGTCTCTTGAAATATAGAAATTTAACAATTATTAGCGCATGAGATATATTACCGACTCCTAAAACTGACGCAAATATCTGATAGAGCTTAGAGCCGAGAATCGGTAATTAACAATTCAGACTATTTTCTTTCCCATGAAACTTGGTACACGAGGTTTTGAGAGACATTTTCCATTACGCCTTTCATTATATAGGGACGTAACTTAATGGATGTCGAAGTAATTGTTTTGTTTAAGTGACGTTACGATACATTTATTCGTCTCTCTTTCTGAACTCGGATTAAGGTAAAGCAGGTTTTCTCTTTGAGAGTGATTGGCATTACTGCATCTGAGATGCCTTACAACATCAAGGAACCTTCAATTGGATGAGTGTATCAAAGACGAGATATATTACAAAAGAAAGTCATCTGAGGAGCTCTAGTAAACTGGATGAGATTACGGTACAAGAATATCTCCTTACCAAAAAGGATCTCGCTTCATCTCGATGGCAGCCATTACTATTTGTGTTTTTTATCTCATTGAATGTGTTTGAGGTATAATGAAATTACTTTTTGATGTTATATAAATACAACTGAATATTTTAGTACTATTAGAATAATGTCACTTAATAGGATATGATAAAATAAATGTAATTAAACGGGAGACTATATTGTGTAGTTATGGGATTATAAACTAAAACTTTTCAAGTGAACTCAGTCCAATGTACAGTGCACCGTTCTTTTTCAAGGATTAGCAATAGGCAGATAGTAATACTTTTTCGAAATTTATGTTCAAATTTCAATATCTAATATTAATAAGTTTATAAAAGGTTCTAAAATCATTTTAGGTCGATATGGCCCCTTACATTACACCAGGCTTGAAAAGTTGTAATGAATAGCCACATAAGCCTAGCAATCGCCCGTTTTCCGTTTATTTCTCTCTCTCTCTCTCTCTCTCTCTCTCTCTCTCTCTCTCTCTCTCTCTCTCTCTCTCTCTCTCTCTCTCTCACATATATATATAAATATATATATATATATATATATATATATATATATATATATATATATATATATATATATATATATATATATATATATATATATATATATATATATATATGTGTGTGTGTGTGCGTGTGTAATATCCATACCATAGACTCCTTAAAGGAGTCTATGATCCATACATACAAACGCCAATAATAAATGCAGCCATTTCTAGTCTACTGCGGGACAAAGGCCTTAGGGATTGTTTCTCGGGATCTCGTTGCTTTTTTTTTTTTTTTTTTTTTTAGTGCGGGAAAATTCTTGGATTTTATTTTACTTCCCGGGAAATCCAGACTTCTCTTAAAATATGTGAAAACGAAAAAAAGTAGTACATTTTCTTTGTGAATCTTAGGTAAACCATATAATATGCCATATAAGGAACCAGAGGAATATAGATCTAAGTGTGCTTGTTCAGAAATGGCATTATTATCCTTTAGTCTTTTCAGTATTTGGTTAATTTTGTCTTCCATTTTAAAAATCGGACTAAACTGAGGAAGACTTAAGTTAGAAAGTTTAGTTGGGTAATTCAGAACTGTGTAAATTTTTTTTTTCTATATAATCTACTTTGTTAAGCTATACTGTGCCCTTACCTTGATCCGGTCTGGTTACATTGAGGTTAGGATTCTTAGCCAAAATTTTCAACAAATCGAAAGCCGCCTCCTTGAAGAAAGGAGCCCAGTTAGTTTTAAATGAAGAAAAGGTTTTATGAACAATCTCGTGTAAGTTATGGTGAAAGTAGCTTATATCAGTGGGAAGAGGTAGTTGCCTTGATCTTTGAAAAAGAAGTTCAAACGACGTCAAGAACTGGCTATATTTTGTACGATAGTTTGGCAAGAAAAAGTCCCAACCTAATGATAGAAGAAACTCCTCTCTCCTAGACAATACATGATTAGAATAATTAAAAACCATTTTCTTAGGATTCATAAAATTTGGAACATTAATACCGAGATTGTTTAGCTTTCTGTCATGAGTTAGCTTTTGCTTATCGGCAAAGGAAATTATATTTTTATTCAACACAGTTTTTAAATACATAGTATCCAAAAAGGAAACGGAGTTAAAAAGGGTTCTACATAATTCAGTAATGGTAGTTTCATGTTTGGTAATTATCCTCTCCTTGTGTTTGATCTTGAAGTCAAGTAGAGCCTCCGTGGATTCCCTGTAGAAATCAGTGTTGTAGAGTGAAGAGTGATACAGACGAAACTTTACGAAATTCGGACCAACATTGCTTAAGCGACTGTACAGAAAAAAATCTAGATCATGTTGAGCCTTCCTTATTTTCTTTCTGGCAGATTCCAAGCGTTGATAAGAAGATAAAACAGGTCTACCATGTTTCGACCGTAAATATTAAAGTAGGTCATTGCTCCTGGCGAGCTTCGTAGATAAAGTAAAGATGAGGGCGAAGAGTCTGGACAACATCTCATTTTTACTAGTGCCAACGTTTCGGGACTCATCCCATTATCAAGGCTACAAAAGACATATGAAATATTGTAAGGAACTCAGTAAAATTTTAAATTACAAAAGTTTGAAATTAAAGTTATATATACAGATACAAGTATAAACAGAAAATAAAATGAAAAGCGTAAAAGAAAAGTATATTAAAATACCAAAAAAAGAAAATAAATAGATAAATAATAAAATTGTCATTGGAGACCAACCTGTCTTGACTGAACCAGAGAACTGAGTGACTCTGAAGTCACTAAGAAAGAAAAATCCAAATTCACCGGCTTAAGCAATATGGAGGGGGACAGAGGATAATTGGCTATTTTGTAGAGGAGCCTGTTTTTTTTTATCACAGACGACTCTAATATTTATAATTTATAATTTTACTGAATTTTACTTATAAAATATTATATGTCTTTTGTAGCTTTGATAATGGGATGAGTCCCGAAACGTCGGCACCAATAAATTTGAGAGATGTTGTCCAGATTTTTCGTCCTCCTCTTTTAAGATATCAAATTCAATACATCCTGCTGGTATCAGATTGTCCACAGGAGCGTTTAGAACTTTGCCAAGTCTCCTTGTTGATGCTGGAAAATTACCTTTGACCTTTACCGAAAGTCTTCTGTTGTTCTGTATTGGTTTAGATTGCAAAGACTCCCTAATTCTTTAGCCAATCAGACTTCAAGCCTTGTAAAGCACACATCAATGATTTCTTCGCTCTGAAGATCTTCTTTATTGTCAACATTTTCTTCTTCTTTAGAGAGAATATCCTCATTTGTGCAATTTTCGTCATTTATTTCTTGGAAACCAACACCATCAGTCACCTCTTCGGTCTGAAGAGCTTCGTTTTCGATGCAATCTTCTTCTGAAGAGATATTGTCCTCTGTTCTAACCTCGTCTCTTGATGACCTTCTACCAAAAGCCAAATAGATTCCACCAGCTAAGGCGCCAAAAGCTGCTGCTCCCATAAAAACAAACTTGGCATTTCCAGGAGAGACGACCTGATCGTCCACTTGTGTTCCAAGGTTGAATTCCGTGGGAATCTTGCGAAGGAACCAGTTAGATTTCAACTGATCGTTGAACGACCCAGCTGCTTTCTCCATCTGGCCCAATGCAAGTTCGCACCGCTGTAGTTCTTCAGAGGCTTTCAAATAGCCCCCAACTATAGGAAGTCTTTTCATCCACCTTCCGAGGAAGGAGTCCGGCGAGGCGGCAACGGTGCACTCTTCAAAGCGCGGTGCCTCCGGTAGGGCCCACGAAAACCATCGGAAGGCGAACGATTCCTTTAGATTCCGAAGTTGTTCCTGAATCCTCGAGATTTGTTCACCACACACTGCGTTCCGCTGAATATTCCCTCCAAACATTCCAAAAGCTTTGATTACGGCCATGTTACTGTTCATAATCAAAAAGATGCAGATCAAAAGGTCCAAATCAGCATTATTTTGATAAAATCTCGTCTAAGGCAGAGAAGTCTTCTGAAGACTTTTTTGGCAGAAAAGTTTTTTGAAGACTTTTTGAAGCCACTGACTCCATCGATCGATTTCCGGGACAAATTCTTTCTTGTCTCCAGTCAAACGGCAGCGTTAACATAAGAAATAATTATAAGGACATATAATTTTAAACATTTGACTAAATATGATAATATCTATTATATGTTATGGTTTACTGGAAGACATATTATTAATATAAATAACTTGATAAATGAAAAAACTAAGAAATTCAGTAACGAAGAAGATCGTAGTCGAAAATATTCCTAGAGACATTTTTGGAATTCCAGATTTTCCTCCTTAAAGTTCTAAATGTCTTCAGCGAAGACTTCAAAAATTGCAGGAAAATAATTCTTCAATTTTCATATTTGTTTTATTTCTTCTTCTATAATAATAATCATAATAATAATAATGATGATAATAATAATGATAATAATAATAATAATAATAATTAATCTTTGAAATTATACCTTTTATTGTAGATGATTTTGTTATTACAAATCTCTTTTGAATGTCGTCAGTCATAGTTTTAATAGAAAGGAATTCGGTTAGGGTGCATATATATATATATATATATATATATATATATATATATATATATATATATATATATATATATATATATATATATATATACATACATACATACATACATACATACATACATACATACATACATACATACATACATACATATATATATATATATATATATATATATATTTAACCAAAAACCGATAAATCGGTTGGAACCTTTGACCGGGGACGCCTCCCCATGTCCTAAAATAAAACAAAGAAAAAGTGTTCATCTTTTCAATTGAGCGTCTGAAAGAATTGATATAAAAATACAAATTTTGACTGGGTGTCACCGGTCGCTTGCTTTTGACATTACCCATAGTCATGGCGAGGAGTTGCCAATTTTTGAGAGACGGTAGTAATGGTAATTGACTTATCTTTCATGGCAGTCACAGGCCTCGGCGTTAAAGACTAATGTAGATCACACGGTAGCGTGTAGCATGTAGGTACGTCTTGTAGGAACGATAAGTTACTTGATAGATGTCCATGTTGATGCATATTATGATAAGGGGGAATGCGGTTGATTGTAGAGATTAGGACGTAATACTAATAGGTAAAAAATTATCATAAGTTGTAGATAGGCGGTCAAGGAATGGATGTAGGAGGTACGAGGTAGATAGTAAGGGAGGTAATAGGTAAACAAATTTTTAGGTAAACAAATAATGCGTGTGGTAAGATGTAAAAGTAAATCTAAAGGTAAGTAAGAGGTGCCGGGTAACGGGCAGGAAGTAGGAGGTATGCTAGTGAATTGAGCGTTGAAAGGTAAGAAATGAAAGGGCAG
Source organism: Palaemon carinicauda (assembly GCF_036898095.1). Taxonomy (NCBI): domain Eukaryota; kingdom Metazoa; phylum Arthropoda; class Malacostraca; order Decapoda; family Palaemonidae; genus Palaemon; species Palaemon carinicauda. Next base: position 88,291,949 of record NC_090744.1, on the reverse strand, counting down.
GGTAGAAAAGAAAATATGTAGAAAAGGTAGGAGGTAAAAGGTAAGAGGTAGGAAGTAGGAAGTAGAAGGTAAGAGGTAGGAGGTAAGAGGTAAGAGGTAGGATGTGGATGGTAGGAAGTAAAGGTAAGAGGTAGGAAGTAGGAAGCAGAAGTTAAGAGGTAGGAGGTAAAAGGTAAGAGGTAGGAAGTAGGAAGCAGAAGGTAAGAGGAGGAGGTAAAAGGTAAGAGGTAGGAGGTAAGAGATAAGAGGTAAGAGGTAAGAGGTAGGATGTGGATGGTAGGAAGTAGGAAGTAGATGGTAAGAGGTAGGATGTGGATGGTAGGAAGTAGGATGTATGCTAGTGAATTAAGCGTTGATAGGTAAGAAATGAAAAAGGCAGGGTACAAAAGAAAATGTGTAGAAAAGGTAGGAGGTAAAAGGTAAGAGTAGGAAGTAGGAAGTAGAATGTAAGAGGTAGGAGGTAAAAGGTAAGAGGTAAGAGATAGGATGTGGATAGTAGGAAGTAGATGGTAAGAGGTAAGAGGTAGGATGTGGATGGTAGGAAGTAGGAAGTAGATGGTAAGAGGTAAGAGGTAGGATGTGGATGGTAGGAAGTAGGAAGTAGATGGTAAGAGGTAGGAAGTAGAAGGTAAGAGGTAAGAGGTAGGATGTGGATGGTAGGAAGTAGGAGGTTGGAGGTAAGAGGTAGGAGGTATAAAGATCTAGGATGTAGGATAAAAGATGTAGGAGGTTGAGGGTAGGAGGTAAGAGATGTACCTCTTATAAGAGGTAAGCGGTAAGAGGTAGGTGGTAAGAGGCAAGATGTTATGTAGGAGGTAGGAGATAAGAGGTATGATGTAGGAGGTAGGAGGTAAAAGATAAGGGGTAGGATGTAAGGTGTAGAAGGTAGGAGGTGGAGGGTAGCAGGTAGGAGGTATCACAGCGCTGGCAAGCGCGACCGGGGACATAAGT
>NC_090744.1:88255998-88283498 GCF_036898095.1 Palaemon carinicauda | reverse complement strand
GCATTCCTTCTACTACGTGGGAATATTTTCATACAGAAATGTTTCATTTATGTTATTATTGTAAGAAAAACTGTTTTTTCCGCCAGATTATTTTTTAAGTATCTTGACAAATTATTATATGAAAAATTTGTTCAGACACAAAAAAAAAAAACATGAAAAAACAGCCACTAAACTCCAATTTTTATGCGAGTTTTCCTTTTTTTTCATAGTAATTTCTTCAGATAAAAGTTTACAAAAAATATCCAACAACACTCCAGCTGTTGAAGTAAAATTAATTCCTAAAAATTCTCTTATAGCTGGTTCGATTTTTCATTTTAAAGAATAATGGTGTCCTTTGATGTCCTCTGGTGTAGGTCATCAATATATTTGCCCAAAGTGTAACTCTGGAACCTACGTAGGATCTACCAAGAGACTGTTGAAGGTCATCATTTATTCTCGTGAGTTTCCGAACAGGTTGCAGAATATCCAGCACAAAGCATTCCAATATTCGCAATCATGAAGTATGTAAAATAAATATTGATAATAAAAGCATTACTATAATTGATTGAAAAAGATCCAAGCTACTGAAGTTACATTAGTCTGTAATTGCCAGGTTGTTCTTTTGGTCCCTTCTTATAGAATGAAGAAAAAAAAATCCCAGTTTCCCCCATTGTGGTGCTTTGCTTTCGTTGGTTATCTTTCGGAACATTTTGTAAAAGTGTATGTTAACTCTTCTTATAGTTCTATAATCTCTCTTGGATAAATATCATCAGGACCTGGTGCCTTAGACTTATTGAGTCCCTTTATTTGGTTATTGGCATCTTCCATTGTAAAGGTGTTTCTGTTTAGTGGTTGTGACTCCATACTTGATAGCTATTAACTTTTATAAAGTTACCTTCTGAGTCTCTTAGTAGGTTAATCTTGTTTTTAATGGGTTTTCTACAGTTTACGTATGCGAAAAATTGTTTCGGGTTTTCTTTGGTAGCTGAAGCCATTCTTTCCTTTTCGTTGATGTTGACATTTCTAACTAGTTAATCTAAATTTCTGCATAACTTTTTTTCGGAAATTAGAAGTCAGAGCTGTAAACCCATTGATTTGTTTCCCGTCTCAGCTTCTTATTTCATTGGCTATTGCTTTTTTGAACCATTTGGTAAAATCTTTGTCTGTGGTATAAATTTACCTTTTTTTTTTTTTTTTTTTTTTTTTTTTTTTTTTTTTTTTTTTTCCTCAACAAAAGAAGTCATATTGTGTATCTTATGTTCCCTGTTTCATGTTATTCTAAATTCTCGGTGTATTCCTTCAGTTGTATCCCGTTACTTTGTTGTCTAGTTTCTTGATAATTCTCTTTTCTTTGAGATGATAAATATATACCTGCTATACTACTGTATAGTCACTTTTGCCAATATTTTCGCCTACTGAGACATTGAATGCTAAAAATTCTTCTTGTTTGCGCAATATCTAGTAATTTAGTACCTAAACTCCAATTTTATGCGAGTTTTCCTTTTGTTCATAATAATTCCCACAGATCAAGGTTTACAAAAATTATCCACCAACACTTTCCCACTGTTGAAGCAAAATGCAAGGACTATATTTTTCATTAGTTTGTGCTCTTTTAACAAACATATAAACAACTGAATATTATTGAAGCGCACCTTCCAATGTGCCAAAATATATGTATTGGTATTCTCATCGCTGTTATGGATGAACAATCATATAGAGTATTGCATTCTAGTAAATCTTATTCACCGTCTTTAACTCTTAGTAAATTAGTATCCTTTCATTTATGAATTCTTCGTCTTAAAATTGCATATTTGACAACGGGGAAATCATATAAACTCTAAGTTCTGACAATAGTTCCTGGTCATTTAATGTTAGTCAACCTCATGGTTAATCGTTAATTGATTCTAAAAGTTGATACCGATAATGATTTAAGGCGGCTTAAGTAGAAAAGAGAATTAAACCCCTATTTATCATTCTTTACCAATGAAACTTTGTGTAATTGTTTAGTGTATATAAAGCTACTCTCATGCCAAGTTTGAAAAAAATGGTGATTTTTTTTTTAGATCGTTATAATTTTTTATTTTTATTTTTTTTTCTTTAATTCTAAGAATGAACATGTAGTGCCTTTTATTTCCTTTAATTTGATTGTATAATATTTTTTATAATAGTAATACTTACAGAGTTATTCCAAAGAAAAAAAAAATAATTATGTAAAAAAAAATTCTTGAAAAAAAAAATTAAAAATTTAGATTCTACATTACATATTAATGCCAGCAATTTTTGAATTTTGAAAGTCCATCAATAATTAAAAAAGTCCTAGTGATGTATATACACTCATCACTCAAAATTTAGTTTTGAGAAAACTTCACTTGAAGTTTTAGCATCATTCACACATGAATTCTCACTGGGAAGCACATTTTCTTAAATAAATTACTATTTATATATCATAAAACATTTTTTTATCATATTAGCTTTCTCTTTGCACTTGAGTGTAGCATACAAACTTCCAGAATTGCATAAAAAATAATTATGTAATCATGTTTTTTTTTTTGTAGTCAAATTTCACTTGAAGTTTTTGCAACATTCATACACAGATGTTTTACTGTATATCCCTAGGGCCAGGGGAATGGCGGTGTATATTAGGACCGAGTACCCTGCTTCTCATAAGTCCTGCTATCAATGTGGATGTCATGAGATTCAGGTAATAAAAGTTTGTGGCAGGCATAACAACTTTTATTTGTGTTCGATCTACCGGAATCCAGACATAGATGATTCTATCTTCGATTGTCTTCTTACCATTATGGCTAAGATACAAGAAGATGATAGAAAGGCTTCTTTTGTCTTTGTTGGTGATTTTAATGCTCACCATAGGGAGTGGTTAAGTTCTATCTCTCCTACCGATCGCCATGGCTTAAGAGCTTTAGACTTTGCCTCTGAATCAGGCTGTGAGCAAATCATAAATGAAGCTACTCACAGGTCTGGTAATTGCTTGGACCTCGTATACACTGACTCCCCTGGCGTTATAACTAGTAAGGTTGGTTCTCCAGTCGGGACATCTGATCATGCCTTGATTTCATTATCAGTGAAGACTGAGCAGCCTGTCCCTGATATATCATATTCTTGTAAAATTTATATGAAATCCCAAGCAGACTGGAATGGGATTTTACATGATCTTTTGTGCTTGAATTGGTCACAATTATATAATAGTGTAGATCCTGTTGTCCCTTTGAATGAGAATCTAGTCAACATAATTGATAGGCGTATCCCTTCTCGTGTGCTAAGGTACCGAGTGAAGGACAAACCGTGGTTCAATGATGATTGTAGACGTGCTTATTTGGAGAAACAGGAGGCCTATCATCTTTGGAAGGGTAACAGATCAGATTTGACCTGGAACAACTATACTCAGCTTCGAGCTTTTGCTCAGAGAGTTTATGCCTCAACTGAAAAGGAGTACAATTTAACCATAAAAGAAACACTTTCTGGTACAACTCAGGAACATAAATGGTGGTCTACCCTTAAATCTGCACTCTTTGGTGTAGATGCAACAGTTCCTCCTTTACTTAAACCAGATGGCTCAGTCACTCACTGTCCAAAGGAAAAGGCAACCCTTTTGGCTGATGTTTTTGACAGTAAACAGAGTAATGAAAAACTTGAACTTCCTCATTCCTGTTTTCCTGAGGCTAAACTAACTAGTTTAGCTTTTCGATCTCGTGAGATTAAAGCTCTGTTGATGGACCTTGATGCTTATGGAGGTGTAGACCCAAATGGTATTTTTCCTTTGTTTTTTATAAAGACAGCAGATTTCTTAGCTCCAAAGTTATCTGTTAATTTGCGCAAGTTAGCAAGAAAAGGAGCTTTTAGTACTAGTTGGAGAATTGGTAATGTTACTCCTCTATGTAAATGTGTTTGTGGTAGCTCAAGTCCCACTGATTACCGCCCAATTTCCATAACTCCCATATTATCTAAAGTTTTTGAATGTCTTCTGGCAAAACGTCTTAATAGGTTTGCTGAAGGTAATCATCTACTCCCTAGTTTGCAATTTGGTTTTCGTAAAGGCCTTGGAGCATGTGATGCCCTTCTTACAATCTCCAATGCTGTACAGAAATCCCTTGATTGTGGTCGGGAAGTTCGTATGATTGGCCTTGATTTTAGTGCTGCCTTTGACCGTGTTAATCATGAGGCCCTTATTTTCAAGCTGAAACAGTTGGGAGTGGGTGGGTCGTTTCTTAGCATTATTATTGATTTTTTAAGTAATAGATCTCAAAGAGTTGTTGTTGATGGGCACCATAGTGATTATAGGAATGTGATATCCGGTGTTCCACAGGGTAGTGTTCTTGGCCCATTACTTTTCATACTATATACACATGACATGTGGTTTGGCCTAGAAAACAAGCTTATTGCATATGCAGATGATGCTACTCTCTTTGCATCAATTCCATCCCCTGAATGTAGATCTAGGGTTGGTGAATCCCTTAATAGAGATTTAGCTAGAATTAGTGCATGGTGCAAATTATGGGGTATGAAGCTGAATCCTAACAAAACTCAAAGTATGATTGTAAGTAGGTCAAGGACGGTGGCTCCTCAACATCCGGATCTCAGTATTGATAATGTTTCTTTAAATATGTATGACTCTTTCAAAATTTTAGGTATGATTCTCGACAATAAATTTACTTTTGAGAAATATATAAGGTCTGTGTCTTCTTCAATTGCACAAAAAATAGGCTTATTGAGAAAGTCTTTCAAGATTTTCGGTGATCAATCTATTCTGAAGAAGTGTTTTAATTCTTTCATTCTACCTTGTTTTGAGTATTGTTCTCCTGTCTGGTCTTCAGCTGCTGATTCTCATCTTAATTTGTTGGACAGAAACTTACGGTCTATTAAATTTCTTATTCCTGATCTAGATATTAATCTCTGGCACCGTCGTTCAATTAGTTCATTATGCATGTTGCATAAGATTTTTCATAACTCTGACCATCCTTTACATTCAGATCTCCCTGGACAATTCTATCCTGTTCGTAATACTAGGCAGGCAGTTAATTCTAATAGCCAGGCTTTCTCCATCACGAGGCTCAATACTACGCAGTACTCTAGAAGTTTTATTCCAGCTGTTACCAAGTTGTGGAATGATCTTCCTAATCGGGTGGTTGAATCAGTAGAACTTCAAAAGTTCAAAGTTGGAGCAAATGCTTTTTTGTTGACCAGGCGGACATGAGTCTTTTATAGTTTATTTATGACATATTTGTTTTTGATGTTGTTAATAGTTTATATATGACATGTCTGTTTTGACGTTGTTACTGTTTTTAGAATGATTTATTGTTAATTTGTTCTCTTCATTTATTTATTTCCTTATTTCCTTTCCACACTGGGCTATTTTTCCCTGTTGGAGCCCCTGGGCTTATAGCATCTTGCTTTTCCAACTAGGGTTGTAGCTTGGATAGTAATAATAATAATAATAATAATAAATTGCTATTTGCATATCATAAACTATTTTTTATCAATATAAGCCAATTGTTGCATAATTTATTTAGAATTGCATAATTTTATTATGCATGATTTTCCAAACCACCCATGAGGTATCATACTAGGCTAGTTTTTTTTGGAGTAACCTCAGCTTGAAAAATCCAGGCCTAGTCTCCATTACATATATATATATATATATATATATATATATATATATATATATACATATATTTATATAAATATATAAATATATATATATATATATATATATATATATATATATATATATATATATATATATATATATATATACTGTATATATAAATATATATAAATATATATATATATATATATATATATATATATATATATATATATATATATATATATATATATATATATATATATATATATATATATATATATATATATAATATATATATAAATATATATATATATAAATATATATATAAATATATATAAATATATATATAAATATATATATATATAAATATATATATATATATATATATATATATATATATATATATATATAAATATATATATATATATATATATATATATATATATATATATATATATATATATAAATATATTATGAATATATATATATATATATATATATATATATATATATATATATATATATACATATTTTCAATCTATCAAGCGGATAGAACGAGTCTTCACAGGAAGGAGGGAGATTGCACAACAAACACTATTGATGATTTTAAAAGAGTCCCGGGTGCATATCACTTATGTTACTATGAAACACTCAAACGCAAATCGAGAGTCACATTAAGACCCCAAAACTACATTATACTCGTGTATTGAATCTGATCAATATTTTAAATGATCACTCTTTTAGGTGTTTATATTTGTTATTTCAAACACTGAAAATCACTACTATTATATATATATATAATATAGATTATATATGTGTATATATATATATGATATAGATTATATATGTATATATATATATATATATATATATATATATATATATATATATATATATATATATATATATATATATATATATATATAATGTATATATATTGTCCAAAATATTACCTGGATCTCGAACCAAATCAAGTAGTAGGAAATCACACAAAAATTATTTATCTAATTAATATTAGAATAACTGCTACTTACAAATTTATGATTTTAATCAGTGTATTAGTCGGTTTGAACTGATGCATTTTTATAATCCTGAGCCCTCTATGCTTGGTACCAAAATTACTGACTTTTCAACCCCTCTGCCTTTAAGCATTTAGCATTTTGATATCAATATTAGCATTACTAATTGCCATATTAACTGACTACCCTCCCCCCATCCACTCATATCAGACCGCTTTTTCAAGTGACACCTGAATCTTGAAATCTCAAAGGAGATTAATGCGACTGGTTGTCTCATAGAATTGCCAATTCCTTAAGCCGATAGAAATACCAGACCTTCGAGTAAAACACGTACGGCGAAGTTTCGTCTCTAGCATACACCATTAAATCTACTTGAAAAATCACATGTTGAGAAGACCACCTGCTAATGTTTCAATTAAATCTCTACTCCTTTCCGAAGCCAAATCCTTTGACATGGTATATCCCCGTAAATTTCCACCCGTCCTTCAACCGTAGGAGGTTAGCCACATAATCCTTAAAATAAATCCCTACTCCTTTCGGGGATCAAATCCTTTCACACAGTTTATCCCCTGTAAATTTTTACCTGACCATTGACCATTCGAGATTAGTAATGGCTAATCTAGTCTTCAGAGTTAAGTATTAAAACCATCTGCTTCAACACTTTCTCCTTTGTGATAGAATTACCATTCCTTTGTCAGCCTTATTTCCTCAAGTTAAATTTCTTAACCTATAGTTTTAGAATCTTAAGACCACTCTCTCTTGGCATTTCAACCCAAATATGTCCACTCATTTCAGACGGTACTCCATTTTGTTTGCCTTGGCCAATGAATGCATCCATGAACAGGTCTCACAACTTTATCCTGCAGAAACGGAGACAAAATTCTCACCGCCCTTCCTACCCCAAGTTCGACATTATCTGGGACGGTGAAAACAGAAACAGTTTAACAACCGCGATGAAAGGACCAAAATTACTATAGCTACCATTTTGTAAACTTGTGTTTATGGAGAAACAGTTTAACACCAAGAAAGGACCGAAATTCCTATAATTATGTAAACTTGACTGTGTTAAACAAGAAAAAACCATTTATTCGTTCAAAAATACTTCCAAACTTAATTTACTCTTTGTGAAGTTGACTGTGTATCCAAGAATAATTTGAAAAGAGCGAGCTAATGTTCCTGTGGGTATTTCAACCATAACCAAAGAACTGAAACTCTTCAAGTGAAACGCCCCCTCTCCACCACCGGCATCTCAATGGTTAACCTGAGATTGGTCCTTCTCGGCCCTTTGTTTATAGATCCATCAAAGGTGGAGAACCAAGGATGCACATGTTAGAAGATACATGGTGATAAACTGGCCCTTATATTTAGTGTCTCAATTTTGATGGTAGGGTAAAAGAGACCCCCTTTCTATAGGCTTCAGTACCACTCCTCAAAGGAGTGGCGCCTAACAATTTCACACACACACAAACATACATACATATATATATATATATATATATATATATATATATATATATATATTTATATATATGTATATTTATATATATATATGTATATAATATATATATATATATATATGTATATAATATATATATATATATATATATATATATATATATATATATACATACATACATACATACATACATACATACATACATACATATATATATGTATATATATATATATATATATACATATATATATATATATATATATATATATAAAATATATTTTTTTGTGTGTGTACGTATGTGGTTGAGTATATTCATTTCGTTTACATTTGTTCCGCTGACTGCAGTTTCAACCGTTGACTCATGTGTTTCATCACAGCTTCATTGAATAATAGAAATACGCTTCATCACAAAGGGTACCACAATAGAAATTTAATAACAAACTCGGAAAATGTCTGAGGAAAATTAGATATTATGAGATTTACTTGATATTACCAAATTTGGTTTCCAAATTTGCTTTTATTTTTGGATTAATTTTCTGTTTGGGGTCCAAGTACCAAGGAGAATCGCTTATTGCCCTTCAATGACGTTCTCTTTCGCTCTAAAGGAAATGGAAATTCCGCGGGATTATTTGATTACCTTTCATAATAACATGGAATGGGTCAGTTCTTAATTGACAATATCCAAAATAGAAATAGAAATTCCCCCCTGATAGCCTTTATGCAGGTATTATTTAGATTTCACTTCCTATTTATTCATTGTTTATGCTTAACTATGTAGTTTAAAAACAATTCATAAAAGTAGTAGTAGTGGTAGTGATTTAATATTCCTGATCTGCTCTATATTATCGATAAAGTATTAGTCAAATACACTGATAAAATAACTTCTTTTGGAAAAAAATACTTTTCATGGATATTTATTATTATTTTACCAATGGTAATTGTCAAGTGTCTTACAGAGAAGGTTTATTAACAGTGTCATACCTCAAGGCACGTTTAAGTATTATCTTCTTTTCACTAACTTATCATTCACTCTTTGCGTATAATCAAACCACGCTAAAATACTCGTGATTTTCATCCTTTCAAGAAAGTTCTCATTTTTTATAACCTGTCCAGAGTCTCTAAATTTTCATCTAATCACTTCTTACACCATGTGTACGTCACTAATTCCTAATTTCGAAATGTTTAAACCTTTGTTTATATCATGTTGATACAACGTTCAAGCTTCCCTTCCAAAGACGAGAGTTGGTTCACCAATCCCGTCATACACTCTTATCTTGACTTCCAAGTCTCTTGCCAATCTTTTACACCCATCCTGTTACCTTTCTTTCTTTTCGTATTCTGTGAGTCACCTCTTCTCTCCTCTTGTCATAATCTTTTATATTTAAACCAGGATAATAAACTAATTTCTACCCAACTTCCTATCAATCTTTATATATATATATATATATATATATATATATGTGTGTGTGTGTGTGTATATATTCATACATATATACACATATACATATATATATATATATATATATATATATACATACATATATATATATATATATATATATATATATATATATATTTATACCGTATATTTAGATATAAATGTTTATATATATATATATATATATATATATATATATATATATATATATATATAGATATACAGACAGACACACACACACACACATATATATATATATATATATATATATATATATATATATATATATATATATATATATATATATATATATTCTGTATGATAATTTTGTACATTTATACGTGCTTTTCATATATATTCGTATAAGCTATAACTACCTCTTAATATCAGATTCGCTCTGCCTCAGGAATAGAGTCCCAAGGGGTAATCAAATTCATAATAGCTTCTGGTCGACCAGGGAATCGAACCTCGGCCAGAAGCTATTGTACATAAAATTATTTCTCCTTTAATGTTCTGATATCGATGCAGAGGTATTTATGACACACACACACACACACACATATATATATATATATATATATATATATATATATATATATATATATATATATATATATATATATACATATATATACATATATATATTTACATATATATATATATATATATTTACATATATATATATATATATATATATATATATATATATATATATGTTTGTTTTAATTCTCTCTCTCTCTCTCTCTCTCTCTCTCTCTCTCTCTCTCTCTCTCGGTTGCAGGATAAGATATCTTTTCGGAGGAATAATTCCTTATTACGGCGACGGAATCCTTGTTTTTAAATGCGTATTGTTTTCTTCCTGTCTGTAACAAATAAAGTTTCAATAATCCTTGGGTTTTCAATGTCTAGTATTTTGTTTAGTTTTGGTTTTGATGATTCTGATTTCTTATTTCATTATCTTTGATATGTAGGGCGCAACCATATGGGGCAACTTGGCTGATTATGTTTTTCTTGTAACTTACTTTATTAATTTAGAATATAAAAAACTGAAAATTTTTGTGTTCTAATTTTCATTCCAATTTGAGCACGCAACGATTCGTCAACCACTTGACTTCAATTGTCTTTGAAACTTAATTTACGATAATTCAATTGCAAATAAGCATTGTTTAGCCATATCCACCTTAACGAAGTATTTGTTTCATTAATATGTTGGATGAAATTAATTGCAATGGTGAGGAATGGGTATTAACTAAGGCATTAGGACTAGTGTTAGTGTAAGGTAGGATAAAGTGGCTTAGGTTGATTGGATATGCGAAGAGAACGTGTAGGCTACTTTGTTGTGGATGGAAAAGGTGACTGAGTAATCGTAGGCCTTGACATCTTAGATGCTTAGAAATCTAGATAAACCACATGGGAGTAGAGTTAGCACCTTCAATGGGAGGTGACCGGCTCTCTGTAGTTCCTAATGTGGAATTGTGTAAAGGTATTGTGGTCAAAACATTTATCCCTGCCATAGTACTTTAAAGATTTAAACGACTTTGAAATCTCTCATATTGTCATTTCTCAAGTTACTCTATGCTCCTGACACCACACTTAGATAAGACTGATTTTGGTACTCGCTCAATGTTTTCCCGAGTGCTGTAAAATAAATTTCATAAACTAAAGAGACTGAAAATGGAGAATATCCCCCCAGCAATAATCCTCCGCAGGAAAAAAATCCCCCTATGGGTAAAAAATGAAAATATGTATCATTAAAGTAATATATTTTATTTTCATACAACAAATTAAAAAAAAAAAGGTCGAGATATAAAACAAAATGGCAACCTAATCTATAATGTAATTAAGCATAATTTAAAACATAAGATTAAAAGATAAAAGGTAAGAATTGGGCAATTACTATTAACTTAGAAGTTTAGATTAAAAGCTATTCCTTTTAAAAGACCTACAAATGAACGATTTTGATCCGTAGAGCAATGTTCTTATATGGCTTTTTTCTGTTGTACTCGAGGATGACCAGCAAGAGCTGAGTAACATAAACTTCTTGTAATGCCTGTTCTTTTCGAATACAGCGTATAAAAGTCCAAATGTTAGCATGGAAACAACCAACTAATGAAGCAAAACTTCGATGCTAACCTTCCATTGCATTATTGGTTTTCTGGTAGCTCATCTTCCACTCTTGAATGCATGTTCCAAACACTAACATCAAATCTTGCGAGTCTTCTGAATCTTCGAGTTGGTCTGCCGATATAAGTATCTTCAAAATAATCCAGTACCTCATTTGCTTCTTCAGGTGAATATTCTGCTAATGAATTCCATTGGGTTAATGATTTTATATTTCTTCAAATGTCAATACAATAGTAAGATTTGGTGAAGAGTTGGCTTGGAGGTATCTTTACTAATTGACTGATAAGCTTAGAAGCTAAGGCTAAAAAAGAAGTCAGAACACAGAAAGCTAATGAGAAAATTACTTTGAAAGTTTTCTAAATGAAGTATTTAAGGTAAAACAATTGTTTACATGAGTTATTTCCCATTTTAAACAAGTTCTATTCTGAAGTAGTTTGTAATATTTCCCTGTTTTTAAAATTTCAGATGAAAGTCGTTAAGTATTTAAAGGAAACCGTTTTCATAAATAAGCAATCTACTCTTTTAAACACTCAATATCCTTCAGTTTCTTTTTTCCCCTATTGAAAGCTTTTGCTTGTTTATATACATCTAAATTTGGTGTTGGGGATTATTGCTGGGGGAATATTTTCCATGGAAGATCTTTTCTTTCGGGGGATTTTTTCCTGGCACCGTTCTTTTTACAGGAGGTCTACACTAGTAATGTCTCACAATGAAAGATACGTTAGAGCATGGAAACTATTGTTCGTTTGAAATCTTTACAATAAAAAAAAAAACTTTTTAAACAGTTCCTTAGCAGAGACCGATACACTTGGATAGTTGATTTTTATGTTATTTTCATTTTCACTAGTTTAAGGTATCTTATTTTAACTTTACAAACACAAACACATAGAGACCTTAACCTTCTGTCGGTTAGATATTAACGTTTGGGTCGCGCCTACCACTCTTATATCTCGGAAGGATATTTTACATTTAATATTAAAGAATGAAAGGGTGTGTCTCTTCACGATGCCATAGCACGAAGGTCCTTTGGTTAGTGACAGGTGAAAAAGCTAACACCAGCACCAGGTGTTTGTGGCGTGATGATCATGTGCTGTCACCTCAGCAATCGCCCTCTCTCCCTTTCTCTTGGCTGCCAATTCTCAAGGAAGACAAATTAGAAGAAAAATGAATACAGCAAACACAGAGTTTATGCCTGTCAACTTTACTAGTCCTAGTGACTCCAGGTACGAGAAAAGATACATGTGACCTTATCGTGTTATCGGAGACTAAAGCCACTAAGGTGTCTTTACTGAGACAACCCCCATGGAAGGGAATAAGGTTAAAGGTTTAAAGGTCACTCATGAATGGCAGAGGCAAGGGACAGTGACAATGCCCTACAGACTGACCATGTATACACTTGATGAGCTCCCGAACCCCTCTCCACCCAGGCTAGTACCAGGAAGGGTCAAGCAATGGCTGTTGGTGACCCTACAGGTAGACTTAAAGGTTCGCCTAAAATTACCATAACTTAGCTCACAATGATGAAAAAATTGCAGGCACTACAGGAGCAGGACTTGAACCCTAGATTAGCATATCGCTAGGCAGCAACGTTTCCAACAGGTTACCGAAACCCTTTATGTATTAAACTATTTGGCAAATTGATACATATCTGGCTGAAGGTCAACAAACATATTTATTATCTGCTAATACTAAATTATAGTTACCTTTACCAACTTCGTTTTCAAGGTTATATTTTGATATGCAAGTATTAACATAAGGGAAATGTACCAGAACTGCAATATTCAACATCTGCATGTTAGCAGAGAGGGCAATAGAGGTAAAGAAAGATATTTTATGTGTTTTGTAGAATATGAAAAGGCATTTGATAAAGTTAGACACTCCCAACTTATAGAAATTCTAATGAGCTTAAATATTGACGACAAGGACATTCGGCTAATTGCCAACCTTTATTGAAGTCAGGAAACTGCAGTTAAAATCGCGAATAATTCAACACCATTGACAGAAATAAAGCTTGGAATAAGACAAGGAGCTGACTCAGCATAGAAAATGCAAACACGTTCTTAACACTATAAAAAGCGAGAGTGAGAACATGGGACTAAAAATCTGCATAAAGAAATCAGAGATGGTAGTAACATGAAAAAATAGCTGGATTCTCCAAATTGCAACATCATAATGGGTGAACCAACAATATTATTATTATCATAATTATAATTATTATTATTAATATTACTATTATTATTAGTATTAATATTACTAGCTAAGCTACAACGCTAGTTGGAAAAGCAGGATGCTTCAAGCCCAAGGACTCCAACAGGAAAAATTAGCCCAGTGACGAAAGGAAATAAGGAAATAAATGTCTACCTTCTCAACATGGAAATATTTGCTGCAAGTTTGAACTTTTGAAGTTCTACGATTCAACTACCCAGTTAGGAAGATCATTCCACAACTTGGTCATAGCTGGAATAAAACTTTTAGAATATTGTGTAGCATTGAACCTCATGATTGGCCTGACTATTAAAATAAACTGTATACCTAGTATTACGAACAGGGTGGTATTGTCCGAGAAGATTTGAATGTAAAAGATTGTCAGAATTATGAGAAATCTTACGCAACATGCATACCGAACTAATTGAACGACAGTGCCAGAGAATAATATGTAGATCAGGCATGAGAAGAAGACCAGACTCGAAAAAAGGTAGAATAGACTGATCACCGAAAATCTTAAGAGACGTTCTCAATAAAACAACTTTTTGCACAATTGCAGAAGAGACAGGCCTAATGTGTTTTTTTAAAAGTAAATTTGATGTCAAGAAACACACCTAAAATTTTAAGAGTCATATAAAGTTAGAGAAACATTATCAATGCTGAGATCCAGATGTTGAGGAACAACTGTCCTTGACCTACTTACAATCGTACTTTGAGTTGTTAGGATTCAACTTCATGCCCAGTAATTTGCACCATTCACTAAGTTTAGGTATATCCCTATTAAGGGACTCATCAACCCCGGATCTATATTCAGGAAATGGAATTGATGCAAAGAAAGTAACATCATCTGCATATGCAACGAGCTTGTTTTCTAGGCCAAACCATATGTCATGTCTATAGGATGAAAAGTAATGAGCCAAGAACACTACCCTGAGGAACACCAGATATCACATTCCTATACTCAGTAATGAGGCTAAGAAAAGACCCACCCACTCCCAACTGATCGAGTTTGAAAGGAAAACAAGGGTCTCATGATTAACGAGGTCAAAGGCAGCTCTAAAAGGAAGGACAATCATATGAACTGCCTGATCACAGTCGATAGATTTCTGTACAGAATTGTAGATTGAAAGAAGGGCATTAAACGCTCCAAGGCCTTTACAGAAACCAAATTACAAACTAGGGAACAGATGATTTCCTTCAAACCTGTTTAGATGTTTTGCCAAGACGTTCAAAAATTTTAGATAGATTGACAGTTTTGGAAATTTGGCGGTAATCCGTTGGGATTGTGGTACCAGAAACATATTTACATAATGGAATAACATTACCGATTTTGCAACAAATGCTAAAGCTCCTCTTCTGGCTAAATTGAGTAAAATAACAATTAGTGACAAAGTCATCTGGTTTCAGTAAATGAGGAACTGTTGCGTCTACAGCAAAAAGTGCAGAGTTAAGGGTAGCCTGCCACTTATATGTCTGAGTTACATAAACTCTCTGAGGAAATGCTCTAAGCTGAGCATAGTTGTTCCAGGTGAGATCCGATCTGGTACCCTTCCAATCATCATTGAACCAGCGTTTGTCTTTCGGAAATGTATTTGTATATTTGTATATGCAGGTAGTATAAGAACACACGATGTAATAAAGACACAAAAGAATATTAATGAAAAAAAAAAAAACATTCAACATTGTGAAAACTTTATTGGCCAGCAAGAGGATAAGGTTTCAGATAAGTTAGAGCACTGAAAACCTATGTATAGTCCACACTAATAATGCCTCAGAGACTTGGACTTTAAATTAGGGGTGTCTTTATTATCTTCGCCAACCTCGCTGCGAAAGTTATGGTTTGATAGGCGGCGTGTATTTATTTGTTTGTATGTCTGTCTCTGTGTTTCTGATTCTCATAACCTTAAAACTATTTGACCGAATCTTATAATATTTGATGGGATGATTGGCCATGATCCAAAGACAATTTTATTAGATTTTCGGAGTGATTGCATCAAAATTCATGACCAAGATAACAGAAAGGTAAAAAATTCCTTTTTGCCTTATTGTGGCCAATATTTATCCAATTTGCATGAAACTAGTGCCAAAATGTTCTTATACCATTTGCCGATCTTATGATATACAACATGATGTACTGTAGGTTAAGACGTGTGTACTACCGAGTGGCCGTTCTAGTTTCACTGTGTTTGTATGTTTGTTTTATTGTGATTCGCATATCTCCAAAACATTTGACCGAATCTTATAAAATTTGGTGGGCTTATTAGCCATGATATAAGGAAAATTTAATTAGATTTTGGTCAATGTCATTAAACGGTAAAGATGACTTTTTTTTTCTATATCGTGGTCAATTTTTATTTGATTTGCATGAAACTAGTGCTGAAATGTGCATAATTCAATTGCATATCTTGTGATATACAAGATGATCAAGGTTAAGGTCACAAAAAGATGAGAAATCTTTTTTCTATATTATTGTTAATTTAAATACGATTTGGATAGAAGTTGTGACAAAAAGTGTATAATTCAAATTCATAATCTTGATAATACAACATGATATAGTGACGTGCGTACCCTTGGCATTGAAAGTTCAGCAGGGTCAATGGACTTGCAAAAAGTGCAGGTTTCATCATTACCCTGCCATTGTTTTCCGATTTTTTTGCATCACCATGGTAATAAATTTGGCGTTGGTTAAGGTATGTGCTCCACCGAGTGGCCGTTGTAGTTTACTTATTTTTTTTTTCTGCGTTACTCTTGAAAAATTCTGATAGGTGAATGGTTAAACATATATTAGTTAACATAATGTTACAACTTACTTTAGTTATATTTCTGTTGGTCTTATTATTCTTTGAAGTTTGATTCACATTATTTTTTTGACCTTTGAAAGGAAATAACTGGAAGTGACAACCTAGAAAAGACCGTGGTAGGACAACATTAGATTTAAAGCCTCAGCGATGTCACTGATTCTGCCAAAACCTCTCTCGATTTTCCTTACACCAAATATGCTTAAATCATTCTAGTTTTCAGCGATTGAGATTTCTTCAGTAATTGTAGAAACGTCCATAATTTGATTTTAGCGCGCGCGCGTGCGAGAGAGAGAGAGAGAGAGAGAGAGAGAGAGAGAGAGAGAGAGAGAGAGAGAGAGAGAGAGAGAGAGAGAGAGAGAGAGAGGAATCTGAATTGAAATGCATTCCATTGGTCCCCAAATTTTTTAAATTGCCGAAAATTGAATCAGCAGCAACGGAATGAAGACCGTTAATTAAGGCTTGAGTTGGAGTTGCTCGTCAACTGCTTGAGACTTTTTTGTAACTTTTCGAAGATGAAAGAAACGTTTTCCCAAAGAGCAAAATTGTGATACCAATCGTCCGAATGCTGTGCAACAGATCAAGTATAGATACGGGATTTCTGGTGTCTAGTAATTTCTTTTGACCCAATATTGCAAGGGAAACAGGTTAATGGTAAGAAAATAGTATGTATGTATGTATACATGTGTGAATGTACAGTATGTATGAACGATATATGTGTGCTTATTTCCAGGAAAAAGTCGTAACTAGTAGAGCTGGGAAGTACGAAAGATAAGACATGCTTGAAGTGCCTCAGAAGAAATCGTATGAACTTTTTTGTTTTCTTGTTCATATAACGTCTTTTGTAATACGAAACATTTTATAATTTCTGCTTCATAAAACTAATGATAAAAGGAATTAAGTGGGTCAGAACGTTGAGTAACCACATTGAGTTCTTCAGATACTATCGGAAAATACTCCCGAACCCAAAATGGTTTTCTTATAAAATGCATTTCCCATATTTACAGTCATCTTCGAGGATTGCAATGTAATATCGATAGCCGATGGAATGAATGTGATTTTCAATGTGATCGGTAAGTGTCTTACTTATCTCTGCCATTAAAAGTTTACTGAGCAGTAACAGTATATATATATATATATATATATATATATATATATATATATATATATATATATATATATATATATACATATATACATACATATATATACATACATACATACATTTATATATAATATATATATATATATATATATATATATATATATATATATATTATATATATATACCCACACATGCATATATATATATATATACACACATACATATATATATATATAGATATACAATATATATATATATATATATATATATATATATATATATATATATATACCCACACATACATATATATATATATATATATATACACATACATATATATATATATATATATATATATATATATATATATATATATATATATATATATATATAATGTATATATATATATATATATATATATATATATATATATATGTATATATGTATTCATGTATCATTTAATGTAACTCAAATAACGTAACATGTATTGAAAGTTATATTATTTCATCATATTTCATTGAGAAAATTGACCTTCAGCACGGCATTTCATTCCCGTGCTGAAGCTTGGTGAGGGGTAAGAGGGCTCTCGAACTTGGGGAAATTGCTCCCCCAGTTCGAATCTAAATTTCTCTCTTTCACCTTTTTCTTTTTCTCAATATTACTTCGACCTTATCCTAATTTCATAAACTTTCTTTAGTCTTGCTTTCCAAACTCTGAGAAAAATTTCCATCATTATAATGTGTATAAATTATGTACATATATATTTTTCATTTTTTTTTCTCCTATGGCTTGGATGTTTCTACATCCATTGTAGTCCTGGCGGGGATGTTCATACATCCTTTATTGCTGCCTGCTTTGATGAGTGGGAGGTATCACGGTTGGGAGGTGTTTGCATTCAAAGCTATATATGAGGGTATTGGATGATTTTAGCCATCCCGAAGATGGTTTGGACCTTTTTGGCGGAACTATTCTCAAGTGTTGGGTCTTCGGAATCCAGGGGGATCCAATGCTTGGGGTAGGACTCTCGGCTTTTGGCCGGAAGCCCGTCATTATAGATATGGGGAGGATGATTCCATAATTTCTTTGTCTCAGTCCTAATAGGCGGGTTCAGCTTACACCTGTGCCTCTATATCTGTTTTGATGCTATCCTTCGGGTAGGGTATGGAGTGGACCATCTGGGAAGTATACTCTCATTGTGCCGATAGTGGAGAGTGCAAATTTCCTTTCTGACGTGTGATGGCCTAACATTCTCGAGCAGGTACATCAAACTAACCCTTTTCTCTCTCTCTCGTCTAATGGATTCTTTAAGGAACGAACTCCCATCCCCTGGATACGCTGACTCTCCCCAGGCACTGTTGACAACCTCTGCTAATGTGATAAGGGAAAGCTCTGTTGATGACCTCGGAACGGGAAAGGACCATTCTACTGATATTTCAAAATCGAGTAATTTGGGTAACATGAGGAAACTTCGAATCCTTCATGTTACACAAATTTCAATAGAGACAAATTACGATGATCTATGGAAAGCATTTGAATGCTATGGATGCATAAAAGAAATAAGGATGAAACTTGGAGCTTGAACTTGGGATTCATGGATATCTTATAGTAGTTATGACGAAGCATTTAGTGCAATAAGTAACTTGAATAATATTAAAATTAATAACTTGAATGTCGCAGCTGCTCTCTGCGATAAGGTACCAAAAGATTTGGATGTGTACAGGCCTGCCGATTGGTTGGAAAAAGACACAGATTCAGTTATGCCCTCCCAGAGAAATCCAAAACCACCGATGTGGCTTACAGCTGAATCAAAGGGGGTTATAGGGAATTATTTTAAAATATGCAAATTAATTCAGAAAAAGTAGGAACTATTGCACCAGGCGATATATCTCGTTTTGGAAAAAATAGTTTCCTTATCCATGCCAAATCCAGTACACAGTCGGTAATATTGTCCAATATGAAAATAAGTAATGATGACATTAAGTTAGAAGTCAAACCCCACCTAAATTTTAGCTTCGGAAGGGGCGTAGTTTTTAACAGAGATCTATATGATTTTACAGAGGAGGAGATACTGGCCATGTGTCCATTAAATGTATGGAAAGTTCATAAAGTCCCAGGTACATCAATGATAATCCTTATGTTCCAGGATGCTGATGTACCTTTTCATATTATTATCGAGAACGAAAGAATTAAAGTAAGACCCTTCAAGCAGAAGCCATTGCAATGCTTTAATTGTTTTAAATTTGGGCACCCGTCCAAAGTTTGCAAAAATGAGATGTGTGGTATTTGCTCCAAATCTTACCATGGAGAGTGTGCACTTGGAGCCAGGTGTTTAAATTGCAGCTCGAATCACAAATCCACAGACAAGAGCTGCGAGCTTTATAAGTTGGAGGAAGCTACCCTCAACAAATCAAACTTAGAACATATAAGTGTGACCCATGCCAAAAGACTATTAAATAAATCAAATACATATGCTAAGGCATTAAAATCAAACCAACCTAGCGCTGCCAATAGCTAAAAAAAAAGTATTCTATCTGACAAAATGTCAAATAACGAGGTAACCATATTGCCTCCTGAGGCGTTACCACGGTGTATTAACACTAGGTCATTGCCCATTGCTGTACAGCCTTCAGCCGCCATTACAAAAAATAATACAAACCTCTCTCAGGCCATGTCCTTGCCTGATCTGATGGAAGTTCCACTTAAGACTAACTTACCTGATGCACCTGTTTTGGGAAAGGTGCAAAAACCTTGAATCCCACCATCTATTAATCGTAAAAGAGAGAGACCTCCATCTCTCTCTCCACCCTCCATTAGAAACGTTAAGGTTATGACATTAAATAAATTTGATGTTTTGTCTGTTGATGTTTCTAATGAACCAGAAGATGGACTGAATAAATCAGAAATTCAAGTTGAGGTCCACCATTCTTCTCAACAAATAGATAAAAAGGATACAAAGAAAAACACAAATGTAAAACTCAACATAACAAGACCACCTCTGAAGAAACCTACAGGTAATAATGTTAGATTAAAAACTGCTAATGGGAAGACCTCATCCAAGATGTCTTCCAGAAATGATCCATAGTTTTCTCCTCCATTTTGCAATGGAACTGTCAGGGTTTGAGGGCGAAATATGAAGAACTTAAGCTCTTAATTCATGAGCATTCCCCCATAATTGTATGTCTACAGGAAAGTATGCTTGATTCTAACACTCCTAGTCCTCGAGAGTACGTTAGCTATAGAACACAATATAATCAACGAGCAGGGAGCCATGGTGGAAGTCTCATGTACATTCGTCGAGATGTTCCCCAAATACCTATGTCTATACGTACAACCCTGCAGGCAGTTGTTGTACAAATTGATATAGGGAGAAAATATACAATATGCTCTCTGTACTTACCTCCAAATGATAATATTTTATATGATGATTTAGCAGAAGTCATTCAACAACTCCCTCAACCTTTTCTCTTACTGGGAGATATGAATGGTAGACATCCTTTATGGGGTGATGTTTTGGCCAACACAAAGGGCAATATTATCTCATCAATTGTGGAGAATGAGGATGTGGGGCTCCTTAATACAGGAGAGCCCACGCACTTCCATGTTCAGACAGGTACTTTGTCATGCATTGACCTTTCAATTGCAAGCTCTAACTGCCTTCTTGATTTTGATTGGAGGACATTAGATGATTGGCATACTAGTGATCATGTACCAATCATTATAAACACCAACAAGGGTCTGCCTTTGCAAAGATCGCCACGTTGGAATCTAGACAAGGCAGACTGGGCTAAATTTTCTGAGCTAAGTGAAATCGAAGGGAGAGCAGAACAGTTTGAAAGTATTGATGATGCCATAGACCTACTGAATGGAACTCTTCATACAGCAGGAATCAATTCGATTCCCAAAATCACAGGACTATTCAAAAGACGACCAGTCTCGTGGTTGTCCTCAGAATTAACATCCTTGCACAGAGCCACCAGAAAATCCCTGACTAGATTGCGTAGATGCCGTACTGATGAAAATTTGATATCATACAAAAAGTGTAGAGCACAGTTCTGTCGTGCCATGAAAGAAGATAGACGCCAATCTTGGGTGGCTTTTGTTTCCTCCATTAATAGTAGAACACCACCATCTTCTGTATGGAGGAAAATAAAAAAAAATTGCAGGCAAATTTACCCCGAACCCACCACCAGTGTTGAAAGTGAATGGTCAGTTTGTGACTGAAGGAAAGGAAGTTAGTAATGCCCTGGCTGACCATTTTTCAAATGTATCGTGCAAGAGTGTAGCAGCTCCTGGTTACCAGTACAGGAGCATTGAAGAAAAGAAAATTTTAAATTTTGCAACAGAAAGGGAAGAATTGTATAATTCTCCTTTTATTGAAAGAGAACTTGATTCCGTTCTCGCTACTTGCAACGATACAGCCCCTGGACCCGATGGAATTCCATATGCAATGGTTAAACATGTACATTTTAATACAAAGTTATTTATTTTAAGTATTATTAATAGAATATGGCATGATTATAGTTACCCAAGTGTTTGGGAACTAGCCATTATTTTAGCCTTTTTAAAACCCGGTAAGGACAAGTTTTTAGCAGCAAACTATCGACCTGTTGCATTGACTTCTTGTTTATGTAAAATTATATAGAAGATGGTTAATGCAAGGTTGATGTAGTACCTTGAAATGAAGGGTATTTTATCACCGATTCAATGTGGGTTCAGAAAAATGCACTCAACAACTGATGTATTAATAAGACTTGAGTCCTCTATTAGTGAAGCCTTTGCTTCTAAACAGCACCATATGACAGTTTTCTTTGACCTTGAAAAGGCATATGATACCGCATGGAGATATGGTATACTTAAAACAATTCATGAACTAGGATTAAAAGGAGAACTACCACTATTTATTCAGTCATTTCTTTCGCCTAGAGTTTTTCAAGTGAGAGTGGGGGAAACTCTATCAGAGAGTAAGTGTCATGAAAAAGGAGTTCCCCAGGGGAATGTGCTGAGTGTAACCCTATTTGCACTAGCAATCAATGGGATATCCTTAGTCATTCCCCAAGATGTTCTCTCAACATTATTTGTGGATGATCTCTCAATATCATTTGCTGGAACTAGAATGGCAATGGTTGAGAGAAAAATATAACTCTATTGACAAAATTATCCAGTGGGCTGACATGAATGGATTTAAGTTCTCGACAAGTAATACTACCATTGTCCATTTTTGCCGTATCCGGGGAGTACATCCAGACCCGGATATATACATTAAAGTTCAACGGATACCATGTGTAAGTGATTGTAGACTTACATGGGTTTCTCACGTAAAAGCATTAACCTTTTCACTGCGGCTCCTTTCGGATCGTGTCCGTCCACCAAAACGGCAAGATTTAGGAAAAAAGTTAAGGTAAATGTTTTTATATATACTTTGAAACAAAGAGCATTAAATGCCGAATCCAGGGGTATATAACAAATCTTGTGAAATTAACTGTATGAACATTTATTTGCGAATAAATGTCGTAAATTCTGCTGCCTGCCGTAAGAGCATATTATTCCGAGACCGGGGGGATATAGTAGTGGGAAGGACGGTGTGGAGTCTAATTTTGACGGTAAATTAAAGACACAGCAGTGTACCAACCGTGTGTCACACAATTGTACATAATTCCTTTTGTATATAATATGCTTGTATCTTCGCTCTTCCCTCGCACTCAAACGAACATGAAAATTCATGTCTGCTGTTTTGCTCTGAACATTGTCTGTCTTTCGAACATGTTATGGCCTGTTGCCTTGAGGTTTTGTATATAAAGAAGAGTGTTCCTTAATATAGAACTCAGTCGTTTCCAATCTGCCTTTGAGTTCACAACCCTTCTCACTCCTCTCTCGGCCCGTCACATTGGTGACCCCGGAGTGACTCGCTCCTCCCGCCTCCCCATCCCCCCTACACCTCTCACCGTTACTATGACGCCGTCAACGCATAACTTCTGCAGCAGTACTCGCCGTCGCCAACCGCCCGTATAACAACGCCTTTTCAGCTCTCTCAACAACCGTTGGAGGACCAAAGGGCTTCGCTCACCCTCGGGAAAATGACCAGTATCACTCGCCTGCAACCTGCCGCAGACGGCTCTCCTCGTGATGTGAACCCACTTCATGACTTTCAAACCTCCATCAACGCCTCCACTCGTGACGAAGAGGACATCTATTCAACTTCAACCGAAGCTGACATGAATGTCGTAGGACACACTCGCCTATGAATGCCGTAGGACACACACGCCTATGAATGCCGTAGGACACACTCGCCTACCCCGTGACGAGCCGGAGCGGCAACAGCCACCCATCATCCACCACTCGCTCGCACCCCAACCAACGACTTCTACAGCCACTCACTGTCGCTAATCGGCGCAGTTTTTACTACTACCTCTCCAGATTCAGGGCACCTATTTAACATGTTCAGTATGTCATTTTTAGAGGGGGAGCCATGTACCAACCGTGTGTCACACAATTGTACATAATTCCTTTTGTATATAATATGCTTGTATCTTCGCTCTTCCCTCGCACTCAAACGAACATGAAAATTCATGTCTGCTGTTTTGCTCTGAACATTGTCTGTCTCTCGAACATGTTATGGCCTGTTGCCTTGAGGTTTTGTATATAAAGAAGAGTGTTCCTTAATATAGAACTCAGTCGTTTCCAATCTGCCTTTGAGTTCACAACCCTTCTCACTCCTCTCTCGGCCCGTCACATTGGTGACCCCGGAGTGACTCGCTCCTCCCGCCTCCCCATCCCCCCTACACCTCTCACCGTTACTATGACGCCGTCAACGCATAACTTCTGCAGCAGTACTCGCCGTCGCCAACCGCCCGTATAACAACGCCTTTTCAGCTCTCTCAACAACCGTTGGGGGACCAAAGGGCTTCGCTCACCCTCGGGAAAATGACCAGTATCACTCGCCTGCAACCTGCCGCAGACGGCTCTCCTCGTGATGTGAACCCACTTCATGACTTTCAAACCTCCATCAACGCCTCCACTCGTGACGAAGAGGACATCTATTCAACTTCAACCGAAGCTGACGTGAATGTCGTAGGAAACACTCGCCTATGAATGCCGTAGGACACACACGCCTATGAATGCCGTAGGACACACTCGCCTACCCCGTGACGAGCCGGAGCGGCAACAGCCACCCATCATCCACCACTCGCTCGCACCCCAACCAACGACTTCTACAGCCACTCACTGTCGCTAATCGGCGCAGTTTTTACTACTACCTCTCCAGATTCAGGGCACCTATTTAACATGTTCAGTATGTCATTTTTAGAGGGGGAGCCATGTACCAACCGTGTGTCACACAATTGTACATAATTCCTTTTGTATATAATATGCTTGTATCTTCGCTCTTCCCTCGCACTCAAACGAACATGAAAATTCATGTCTGCTGTTTTGCTCTGAACATTGTCTGTCTCTCGAACAAGTTATGGCCTGTTGCCTTGAGGTTTTGTATATAAAGAAGAGTGTTCCTTAATATAGAACTCAGTTGTTTCCAATCTGCCTTTGAGTTCACAACTCCTCTCTTGGCCCGTCACAGCAGGCGGCCTCTTTTGGAGGATTATCTGTCAGCTTATAGGTCTACCTCTGAATGACATCAGTGACAATCCTTGGTCTTTGTTCTAAATCCTTCATTCCTTATATTTGCTCTAACTTACGAACATAGGACAATAAGTATTTGATTACTCTTCACGCAGTTGTAAAAGATTATAAGATTTGATTTCTTAAAAATATTAATTACTACCTTCAACTCGTTTTTTTTTAATGAGTATAATAGTTTTCCCATTATTACGAAGCATATTATAATTGTTACAAACAATATATATGGTACCCTATAATCGACATATTGATTAGGATAAGTAGATATTTTGATTTGCCTACTTGCATTTTTATTAGACCACTAATTGTTGTAGCAGATGGTTGTTATATATTCTTTCATAGTTACATAAAAATAATAATTTCAGAGAAGAATGCTCTCTTATTTGCATACCATAATTATCAGTCTCACAAAAGTTTTACTCTTACAAATGATCATGATTATATGCACAAATTAACATAGATACTTATTTGTGTGATATAGATAGAAAATTATTATAATTGGACGAGACAGATATTTAATTACTTCCAGCGCATCATTTCATGATAATCAGGATAAGAAAAAAGCGTAATTATTCTGTATTTACATTTTTATTACTTGACAAGGTTATCAATATTAAAAAAAAACGAAAATAAGATATTCAAAATAAAATATATTTATCCTTAGCTACAAACAGAATTAGAAAACCTTTACAGTACGGTATATTTTAAAACATGGCTAATTATTCTGTATTTACATTTTTATTACTTGACAAGGTTATCAATACTAGAAAAAAAAACGAAAATAAGAGATTTAAAATAGAATACATTTATCCTTAGCTACAAACAGAATTAGAAAACCTTTACAGTATGGTTTATTTTAAAACTTGGCTAATTATTATGTATTTACAATTTTATTACTTGACAAGGTTATCAATACTAAAAAAAAACCGAAAATAAGATATTTAAAATAAAATACATTTATCCTTAGCTACAAACAGAATTGGAAAACCTTTACAGTACGGTATATTTTAAAACATGGCTAATTATTCTGTATTTACATTTTCATTACTTGACAAGGTTATGAAAAAAAAAAAAAAAAAAAACGAAAATAAGATATTTGAAATGAAATACATTTATCCTTAGCTACAAAGTTAGAAAACCTTTACAGTATGGTATATTTTAAAGCATGGCTCAATGCAAAGAGGAACATCACATGCAGAACACTGATAATATGTTCTCTGCGATTTCTTTTCTTTCTTAGTACTATGGGAGCAAACGTGGCATCGTTTTCGAGGCTTGGGGTTATTTTCCGAGGGGGCAAATGACGCTGGGAAATGTTTCCTAATGCATCCGGTCAAGCGCGTTAGATTATCGCCAATCACTCCTACTTCCCTCCCTCTTACTACTGCTCCCTGATATCTATATATTAATTGCCTTATTACCTGTTTTATGAAATAATTAAATAGAGGCTTGTTCCCAGTTTTTACCTGGTACATCGTATATGCATTGAGAAGGGACATATTATCTATTATATGAAAAAATAACTTCTTATACCATTTAGAGCTTTTTCTCATACACTCATTGGTGCTCAGATGCATATCACTTTTATCAACTAAACGCATTTTTACGTTATACTCTACTACAGCATGTGGTTTTTGTACCTTTTCTCCGGTGAAATGATCGAGCTTATCTGTTTGAACCATGTTTTCTTTATGCACAGAAGAAAGAATATGAACTTTTCGCCTATGACGCCACTTCAAGCATAAGAGATTATTGAAAGATTTGCTCATTATTTCACCTTTTTTTAGCACTGGGAACTTGGGCATTTGTTTTCGCCTTGTTATTACAGTCCCACAGGCCCCGGTGCTGTTTTTATGTAAAAATGAAAATAATGTTGGACTCGTATACCAATTATCACAGTACAATATATGATTTACTCCTAAATAATCTTTCAATAGCGATTTCACTACGCTTCCACTGACTTTGAGATTATTATCGATTTCAATTTCAGTTTCTTCACCCGTATTTATGATAAAATCTAAAATATATCCCGTCTCGACATCAGCTAACACGAATAACTTTATTCCAAATCTGTGCCTTTTACTGGGAATGCACTGACGGAATCCCAATCTTCCTTTCCACAGTATAAGTGACTCATCAATG
>NC_090744.1:88223498-88248498 GCF_036898095.1 Palaemon carinicauda | reverse complement strand
AGGGCGATGAATGTACTTTTGGCTGGGTTTGATTGACAGAAGGTGACTGTTTTTATAGATGATATATTGATTGCTAGTGAGAGTGTTGAGGAACACATGCAGTTGCTTGAAGCAGTATTAGAACGTTTGATAGAAGTTGGTGTGAAAGTTAAGCTTGAAAAGTGTACATGGTTGGCCAGGGAGGTGGAATTTCTTGGGCATGTGGTGAGTGAATCGGGCATAAGGAAGAGTGATAAGTTTGTGAGTAAGGTGAGAGAATTTCCACGTCCTTGTACGGTGCGTGAGTTGAGAGGTTTTCTGGGGTTGATTGAATTTGCTCGGAAGTTTGTCAGAGATTGTTCGGGAATAGGGAAGCCTTTGAATGAGTGGACAGGTAAGAGAAATATTACGAGACTGAAATGGGATGAGCGTATAATAGAAGCATTTGAAAAGTTGAAAGAAGAGGCTGCGAGAGACGTCACTTTGGCCCTTTCCCGACTAATAGTGAGCATGCACGTATGCTAGAGTTATATACGGATGCTAGTGGGATTAGTATGGGAGGTTTCTTGGTTCAAATGCAAAGAATAAATGGAGATGAACAGTTGAGAGTGATAGCGTATGTAAGTAAAGCATTTAATAAGGCTGAGCGGAAGTATTCTACGATTGGAAGGGAGTTGGCTGCGATAAGGTTTTGCGTGAAAGCGTTGAAGGTATTTTTGTATGGTGTGAAATTTATTGTGCGTACTGACCATCAGCCCCTAGTGTACATGATTAGGAAAGAGTCTGTGAATGCTAGGGTTGCGAGGACAATAGAGGATTTGAATGAATTTGACTTTAAGCTAGAATATGTACCTGGGAGTAAGAACGGGGTAGCAGATGCGATGTCTAGAATGCATGGTAAGATAGAAGTAGCGAGAATGATAGTAATTTTGAAAGGTTGCCTGAAGATTTAGTGGTGGTAAAAAGTTTTGAAGGGAATGATATGGTATATATATGTATTTTGAGTGGGTTGATTGAGTTGAAATTGAAGGGTTTGAATAGGGATATACCTGCTAGTGTAGATGATCTTAGAATGAGTGTTAGGACTGAAGTATCGAAGGAAATGGTATATAAGGAGGAGGATAGTGTGCTTGAGGGTTAATTGTTATCAAAAGTATTGTTGGTAGTAAGTATGTTGTATGGTGTCACTGTTTATTTGTATTTTGGGTGGAATTGTCCGATGCAGTACCGAGCAAATGAGGAGACTGAAAGGGAGTATATATTGAGGTTACAATGTAATGAAAGATGTTGGAAGTTGTTGAGTGAGAAGGAGGATTGTCTGAGTAACTTGAATCTGAATGGTATGAGCATGGAAGATAGCGAAGATGAACATAGGTGTGACAAGAATGACCCTATTGATAGGAGAGTAAATATTTGTATGCATGGTGTAAAAGGAAGAATAATGACTTGTGTGTATAAATGAGAATGAATACTGTAGTTTAATTGATACAGGCGCGCAAGTGTCATTAGTGAATATGTCTGTTATCAAGGAAATAGAGCTGTACAATTGGGAAGTGAAAAGGCAATGTACGAGTGTGAGAATTCATGGGATAGGTAAAGGAAGTTTGCTAGTTTGGGAAGAAGTGCATTTGAAAGTAAAATTGGGAAGTATGGAGGTGGAACATAATTTCATTGTAATGGGAGAGAATGAGATGCCTAGTTGTTTTTTGATAGGAATTGATTTTTTAAGATTGCATGATTTATCAGTTGATATTGGTAGTGGTTTGCTTCTGAAGAATGGATGTGAAGTAGTTGTGATAGAAGATAATAGTGTATTTATGGCGAATTTGATTGGCATGGTTGATATTACGAGGAGTGAGGATGATCTATTGACTAAAGAGGAGGTGGAAGAAATGCAAGATGAATGTGTGGAAATTAAAAGGTTACGTGAATGTATGTTGAATAGTATTGAGTTAGAAGAATGGTCGTTTGATTTAGAGGTACATAAGAAAGTTAAGAGACTTATTGTGCGTAAGAATATTGTTTATTTTCTACCTAAAGGAATGGATGAAGATATATATGTTCCTGTGATTGTTGACGCCTGGGTTGAGTCAGATATATAAGGATGTAGCGACTACGTGTGAAGATTGCCAGAAAGGGAAGTATCAGAGAGTGCATGCTAATCCGCCTGTTTTGAGATTGCATATGAAAGAGCCATTTGAAATATTTGTGATTGATTGCATTTCGTTGCCTGCAACTGCTAAAAGACATGTGGGAATGATTGTTATGGTTGATCACATGAGTAAATTTACGTATGTAGTACCCATCAACGATAAATGGAATGAGACTGTTGCAAGAATGGTTGGTCAAGTGATGTTACCGATGAGTGTGTGTAAGCCTGCGAGAATGTTAAGCGATAATGGCCCTGAGTTTGTTGGATGGGAGTTTGAGCAGATGTTAAGAGAATGGAGTATTGAACATGTGTATTCGACTCCTTATATGCCAAGTGCGAATGGGTTGGGTGAAAGGACTGTAAGAACATTAACTGAAATTTTGCGAATGATGAGTACATGTGATAATGATTAGGATTTGTATGTTGGTAGAGCATAGTGGGCTTATAATGCAACAGTGCATAAGAGTACGGGTATGTCTCCATGTAAGTTTGTGTTAAATTTTGAAAAGACAGTAAGACCGAGGTTGGGTGTGTCGGAGGATGATAGAGATGTGTGGAGGAAAACAAATGAGAGGTTTGAAAGCTTCAAAGTTGGTGAGAGAGTGATGAAAGAAGTAATTGAAAAAGGTAGAATGAATGTATATAGGGTGCATGATAAGTTTGAAGGTTCATATGAGGTGTTAGAAGTTGGTTCAAGTGGATTAAGTTATGTTTTGGGTAAGTTGTGTGTGGATGGCAGAGTGGAAAGAGTTAGGGCACACTACAACCAGTTGCATAAATGGAAGGAGGTATATCCAAGAGAATGGGATGAGTAAATGGTTGAAAAGGAATAAGTGTGAACCTAGTATGTATGAGGAATTAGGTCTAGAAGGTAAACAGTTGGTGTTAGTAGAATATATGAAAAGAAAGAATACAAGAGCTTTAAGTAAGGATGAAAGAAGGGGAAATTTTATAAGTAAAAGTGAGAATAGAAATAAGTATGACAAGGGTGTAAATGTGCAAGTGTGTATTGAAGATACATGTGTTAATACAGATGAATCATGGCTGAGTATGAATGATACCTTTAGTGTGTGTGGCTTTTCCTTAGATGATGTAAAAGAAAGGATGACGAATGCGAGAATGAGAGATAGAAGAATGATAAGTAGCATGAATGAATCTTTTGCTAAAGTTGAGAATGTTTTTGATGAAATGGATGAACTGTTTACAGAAATGAGTGTAATTTTAGGGCCAGATGAGAACGAGGTAGATAGGATTGTACATGATATATTAGATGATAGGGATTTAGATAGGAATATTGTTAATGTAGCGAATGATTGTGATAAGAAAGAAGTGAATGAGTGTGTATGAAGGCCCAGTTACTCGGAGTAGAGGTCCCATTCCCGACTGCGACTGGGTAATGAGAAAATAATGTAAGTGGTTGTGTGAAAATGTAGAAGGATTTGGCAAAGTAAGGGGGAAGGAATGTGGAGGATTAATTTTTGTTTTATTTTAATTTATTTTTGTTTGCCAAATCAGAGAGAGAGAGAGAGAGAGAGAGAGAGAGAGAGAGAGAGAGAGAGAGAAGAGAAGAGAGAGGGGGGGGGAGTTAGTGTATTGATTGTTTGTTGTGAGAAAGACTGTTGGTATAAATGAGACTGTTTGTTTACTTTTAGCTAGGGTAGGACGATGATAAATGTTTCAAAGCGAATGCTTTTTTTGATTGACTGCGACTTGAGGCAGTTGTGTGAATGCTGGACTATTACTATTATTTTTTTCTTTACCAGCGTGGAAGTGTTGATTTATTTTTTGAGGCGTAGTTCCTCCTTTGGAGAGTTTTTTTTTTTTTTTACGTGAAATTGATTGTTGGCGACCTGGCTTGTAATAAGGAACTTGATACGACCACTCTGTTTTATGCAACTGTTGATGACCTGGCCTGTAATTGATTTTGTTCGGACTGCTCATTTGGACTGCAAAACTGTTGATGACCTGGCCTGTTGACTTCTGATTGCTGTTGATGATGATGATAATATCCAGGACTCCAATCAGGGAGACCGCTGTGGCAAATTTTCACACTGTGTAGTGTTACCCACAGAGCTGTGGTAATTTTCTGCTAAAGACAGTCCGGCTTGTGTGTGGCGACAGTGTTGGTGTCGCAATATCTCTATAAACACATATTTTGAGTTGGTGTCTGCGTAATATTTAAGATTTTTTAGGTGTTTTATTTTTGGTTTATTTGAATGATGTTAGGTTTTTTGTATGTTTAGTGTTAAAGTTTTTTTTTAGTGCTTTATTGATTCTGAGGGTTTAATTGATTGTTCAAGGGTTTTTAGTGTTAATTATTTTAGTTTGTAAGAAATATAGTATTAAGGTTATGTTTTGTTTTTTTGTCCTTTTTGTTTAAGAGTCCAGTTTATGATAACGTAAGGGGAAAGTTTGTGTTGCGGAGACAATTGTCTGTTTAGTGTGATCAAGGGTGTGGGGGGGTTGTTGTTGCAACATCCCGCCAGATATCTTGCGGTCAAGATATCTGGCTTGTCATCTAGTCTTTAAATGGAGAGCCAGATGTCGTGGAGCAGTAGATAAACTTTATTAGTTGGGAGTCGACCTCGTCGACCAGCTGATGAATTATTTATTTGTATGGAGGTCAGTCCGCTGAAGAAAAAAGAATAGGTCTTTGGCTGCTGCAGCTTGCCCTTTTGAAGTACAGTAGAGGGGGGAAAAAACTGTTCCTTCATGACTTTCATGAAATCATTGTTGATACCCTGCACTAATGTAATGAAGACCAGTGGCACTGTTCAGAGCCCACTATAGACATTGCCCCCGTCTTTGGCTGGAGACGAAAGAACTAAATGTCATCCTTGTATTTGCCCTCCTCGACTGCTTGCTGCTCTTCTAACAGCTTCATCTAGGCATGGATACATTAAAACTCAGGTACTATTTGTTTCCTTTTATGACTAGTTACAAAAATAACCATAAAATAAAAAGATATACATTACAACAGAGAGAGAGAGAGAGAGAGAGAGAGAGAGAGAGAGAGAGAGAGAGAGAGAGAGAGAGAGAGAGAGAGAGAGAGACTTCTTTATCAGTGACCAGTGCTATGGGACTTGGCATTGGCCACATTGCTATTGACATTATGGGTCAGGTTATGAGGACGTTTGGGCCTTGATGCTAAAGTTGTTGAAGGTCGACGTCTTTTACCAAGGGTAGCAGCTCCTCTAGGCATACCTGGGGTTCTTCTTGCGATTGAAGTTGGCTGGCAAGTTATCTTCCCTCGACCAGCTCCTTTTTTCATGTTAGAGTCCGTTATGCTCAAGAAACTGTTTAGTTGGTTTGCTGATTTTATTGACCTTGAACGTCCTATGAACTTTTTCATACCCATAAGGGTGTCTGCATTACCAAATTTAGCACATGCTTTCACAAGTGTTTCAGCAGTCTCATGTGACTGTGCAATAATGTCTTCAATTCCAGCACCTTCTTCTTTAATGCTGCTTGCTGACTTCACATCATGTGTTTCAGTTTCCATCTGTGGGCCTGTATAATTATCATTGGACGTATTTCCTTCAATATAAGTGTCACAATTTTCTTCAATAGTTTTTCCAATTTTCACTTCCTTAAAAGACTTGAAAAAATATGCTTTGGGGCTTTCTCCTCACCAAGGGCTAAAACTGCCAACCGATGACGGCTGCTGCAGTTCAACACAAGTATCTGGGGCACCACAGTCATGCCTTGGTTAGCACATACAACCTGATTGCTGCAGATTGCACCATTGTTTCCTTTAATGCATGTGCATATACCAATATTGAGGTCTACCACATATATTTGTTCTGGGTCACTCTCACTCTGCACCTGGTATATATCACCACCCAAGGGTTTTACTGTTTCCAAAGGGAGTGTGTCCATGATCACTTGCTTGATTCGTCGTCGACTCAGTGCCACATGCACTATGCGCTGCCTCATGTAGGAGTAAAAAATCTCTGCCATAAACACTACCAGCTGAGCAGTGTTTTAGGCCTTGCATCTGAAAAATAATGATAAACTAATTAATTAGATGGCCCTACATCTAAGGGTCACCTACCAAAGGCATCTTTCTACTATGAACAATACTATCTATTTAAAAAAAAAAACGAGTTAGCTTCCACCCTGTATGAGATTACTTTGCTATGTGAAGAAGAGTGTAGTAATGCAAGTCTCAGTATGTATTTGTAATATAATAAAACAACAATATGTTGCCTTCTGTTGATAGATGTCTTCATGTGACTGAATTTGAATACAGAACATAATTTGAAGACCTACCTAATATTGTCAAGATATCATCTGTAGCTAGGGTGGTCAATCTCTGACTCTTTAAGGTGTAACATCAGGCCCACCAAACTTATCAACATTAACATGGGAGTCTGCCCTGCAAACCC
Source organism: Palaemon carinicauda (assembly GCF_036898095.1). NCBI lineage: Eukaryota > Metazoa > Arthropoda > Malacostraca > Decapoda > Palaemonidae > Palaemon > Palaemon carinicauda. Next base: position 88,241,979 of record NC_090744.1, on the reverse strand, counting down.
TTAACTGGAGGCTTTTTTTTATGTAGGGTCCCTGGGTGCAGATTTCAAGCAGATGGAATTGAAACTTTAAATTGTAATTCCACAGTAACAAAGATGAGTTTTGGGGGTGGCATGGACCATCTACAGGTGCCACTTTAAAACCATTGCTAGCAGCACAAACAGATTTCTCCCCAACAACTAAGGACAGATAATACCTACCAGTGCACTTGGGTTAGAGCATAAACACAACACAAGACAACAAAAAGTATTCATGACAAGCAGCATCAGCCCTATTATTTATTTGTATAGCTTCCAAAAGACTGTGTTTGTAGTCTCTTTCTTTCCCCGGCCCGTAAGCAGCTCATATGTATTTCTCAACTGGCTCTCACTCTGAAAAGATTGTCTTCCCCTGAAATATAAGAGTCTGGCTCAGATATTTTACTGGGCAACATAGGCCATTAACCTAGGGCTTGCTGGTAACTAGGGGTCCACTGAGGACTTGTTGGGATATACCAGGGACATGGGGAGGAATGGTTTGTTCCATTGTTTCCTAAAATTATTTCATATTATTTTTGGGGTCCACTAATTAAAAGTGGTTTTGGGCCCACATACAGATAAACCCAGTCATGAGTACAGTTATGTCAAATTAAATTAAAATAAATAAATTAGTCTTAGTTAAGTTTTATCCTTATCTATTAAGAACATTATCCTTAATGATACACATTGTTGCCTACCAGTAATTGTTAGTGTGATGGCCTTTCAACACTGCACCAGCTCTGAAGGCAATCGTCCACTCCTCTCGCTTTTGGACCAGGGCTGAAATATTGAATTGAAATCACTATAACATGAATTATTACACATGCTTGAAGAAAGGGAAAAATGCATATTAAAGTGTAAAACTTGATCCATATTATGAAACAGAAAAAATACCTGCACTACTTTCCAAAGACTTTACTAATAGTGAGAAACGTATATTACCATTTGAAATTGGGGGTATTTCTCAGCAAAAGGATTGTTTAGTAGCTTCTCCAGACTAAGCATGTTGAGCAGAATACATTTGTGTCTTTATTATTAATTTTTTGTTGCACTTCAGCGCAAATAGGGTGTGTTGGTACATGACATGCATCGCATTTCCTGATCAGTGGATGCGAATTGATAATGGAATACCACATCTTACATGTATTGCAGCATTTTGGCATTCATTTTCCTAATGCATCAATCAGCATATTCAACATATTGGACTTCTTATTGTTCTTTGATAGAATGTGTTGATTGATGTAAACTTTTTTTATAAGTCTCTTTATCACTTGGATATTCCTTGGAATTTTTCTATTATTTTGATGATGTTTTGTGCAGACTTGCTCCATTTTGTTGGATCAAATTGTTTCAACATGTTTGAGAATATTCTTCCGGCACATTGTTGGTCGCTGCTATCAAACGGTCTAGTTCTTGTTGTGCCAGCTCATGAAATTTACTCTTGCTGATTGCAGCAATGTCCCTCCATGTCTTGCCTGTGTTATAGAGCGCCATCTTGTTCAGATTTTTAGTAATTCACAAGATAACTATCCTATGCCAACGTTTTATCCCACTTTTCTGACCTCAAACTAATCACTGACTATTCATGAAAAGTTTTAGCTATATTGCACTTAATAGCCTTTTGTTATCCACGTTAAATCAGCTTATTTCTGGGATCAAACAAGTGGACTCACTCACGAGCATACAATAACACTTGGAGAGAGAGAGAGAGAGAGAGAGAGAGAGAGAGAGAGAGAGAGGGGTTCGTAGAAGTAGGCAGTACTATCATTTATGAAATTAATGAGGGCAATGTTCTGTAACATTAAGACAACAGTGCAACCGAATTTATATAATTTTTCTTGGTTTTCTTACTGTGGTCATATACAAAACAACGCCTATGAACACTTTCTCTGTCCTACAGAGAGAGAGAGAGAGAGAGAGAGAGAGAGAGAGAGAGAGAGAGAGGTTTGTTGGAGTAGGGCAGTACTATCATTTATGAAATTAATGAGGGCAATGTTCTGTAACATTAAGACAACAGTACAACCGAATTCATATAAGTTTTGTAGGTTTTCTTACTGCGGTCATATACAAAATAACGCCTATGAAGACTCTCTCTCTCTCTCTCTCTCTCTCTCTCTCTCTCTGTCTTACAAGGAGAGAGAGAGAGAGAGAGAGAGAGAGAGAGAGGGGGCAGTACTATTATTTATGAAATTAATGAGGGCAATGTTCAGTAGCATGAAGACAACGGTGCAACCGAAATTATATAATATTTGTAAGTTTTCTTACTGCGGTCATATACAAAATAATGCCTATGAAGACTGACTCTCTCTCTCTCTCTCTCTCTCTCTCTCTCTCTGTCCTACAAGGAGAGAGAGAGAGAGAGAGAGAGAGAGAGAGAGAGAGAGAGAGAAAAAAGAGAGAGAGAGAGAGAGAGAGAGAGAGAGAGAGAGAGATAGGTTCGTAGAAGTAGGTAGTGCTATCATGGATGAAATTAAAGATGGCAATGTTCAGTAACATAAAGACAACGGTGCAACCAAATTTATGTAACTTTTGTAGGTTTTCTTACTGTGGTCATATACAAAATAATGCCTATGAAGACTCTCTCTCTCTCGCTCTCTCTCTCTCTCTCTCTCTCTCTCTCTCTCTCTCTCTGTCCTACAAGGAGAGAGAGAGAGAGAGAGAGAGAGAGAGAGAGAGAGAGAGTTTAACAATAATTTTTTTAATAACTTTATTCCAATAATACATTGGGTTTTCTATTTACATCATGTCATCAACCATGGTTAGAAATCGTACATTAAAGCTATTAGAACAATAAAATCATAATATACTATAACAATACACACACACACACACACACACACACACACATATATATATATATATATATATGTATATATGTATGTATGTATATATATAAAACTGGAATTAGGAAAATTGTAATTTTGTTTAAAAAACATTGTTCCTAGAACAATAATTAGTAAAATTACTCCAACATAAAATGTTCTTCATAGGTAATGGTATGTCTTAAAAAGCGGTTATTGACGGGAGACGTGGCTAATGTCAGGTACGGTTGTTTCCTATAAAACTTTATCTACGAAGATTAATTATTGTTTAAAAGATGTTTTTTTAGCTTAATTTTGAAATATCTTAGGGATTCTTCGTCTTTCAATGAGCCAGGTAAACTATTCCATAACTGTGGACCTTTAGTATTTATTTCCCTTGATCCTATATCGGTATTGGCTCTTCTGGACACTAGATTATTTGCTTGTCTTGTAGTCATCCCTGTCACTGAGTCAACTGTTCTAAAATTATAAAGCCAGTTCGGAAAAACATTTTTTAAAACTTTAAAAACAAAAACACAGACATACAAAGTGTACTTGTTTTTCACTTTCAACCAAAGCAGTTCTAGTAAAATTAGAGATATATGATAAAATTTTCTCACTGTACCCATGGCCACCCGAGCCGCAAAATTTTCAAGTTTTTGTACTCGTTGCATAAGGACTTTGCTTGTTGAACCCCATATTATATAGCTGTAATGAATTAAACTTAATACTAACGATTGCACTACGATTAATTAAGCGAGTCTCTGGTTCGAATAAATTTTTTAGTCTATTGAGATAAATAAGTGTCCCCATAACTTTTCTGTGCAGTTCATCAATATGTTTTTCGAATGTCATGTGTTTATCGAAGTGCACTCCAAGATTTTTTACGGATTCCATAGGTTCGATGATGGCCCTATTAAAATTGATTTTGATGTTATCCCCGATTTCGGATAGATATTGCCTGGAGCCTAGGAATATACATTGCGTTTTACTTTCATCCAACAATAAGCCTTTTATTTGAAAATACATCATCACACTATAAAATCTCCTCAGCTTTGCGTACTAAATCTTCCAAGTTATCGATATAGCCATCAATTATTATTTGAGTGTCATCAGCATACTGAACAATGAAACAGTCACTTATAAAATTTCTCAGGTCATTTACATAGATGTTGAATAAAATTGGTCCTAGGATTGAACCTTGAGGTACACCAAAATCGACGTTTTTCGGGGTTGAGACAACATTTTTGAGTCTGACAGATTGTACTCGATTACGTAAGTTAGTCTTTGAACCAGGATGGATCAATATAAAGTGTCTGACATTTACCCAGCAAAATTTCATGGTTCACGCTATCAAAAGCTTTCGACAGATCGAGAAGTAGTAAAAGGGAAATTTTCTTCTTGTCTATGTTATCGTAGATTTTATCCGATATTATTAATAGTGCTGTTTACTTACTTTACTTACTTTTAGGGGTTTATTTCTCGCCCTCCATCAGGCACTAAGAGTCTGTGCAGGCGGGCCTTGGTATGGGAAAATAATTTCTTTCCGATGATAGTTTTGGTCGAAAGCCATTTTTACTCTTAGAAATGAGGTAATTACTTTCTAAGTATTCAGTTAACGGATTTGATACTATTTTTTCTAATATTTTAGATAAGACCGGGAGTAAAGAAATTGGCCTGTAATTAGAAATTTCGTTTCTATCTCCGCTTTTAAAATAAGAAACATGGATATTTTTCCACGTTTCTGGGTAGATATTAGTTACGATAGATGTATTAATAATTATAGTAATGTAAAATAAAATTACATAGAATATCTTATAAAACGTAGCGGTATGCCATCGGATCCGTACGCATTTGACTTTTTGAGAGAACTAATGACTAGAAGGACAGTATCGCAGTCAACAGGTGACGGTTGAAAAGAATATAACTGATTGTTTGGGAATGTATTCATTTCATCGGTTTGTGCTCTTCTATTATTCCTGGCCAGTTCTTCTTGCGTTCTTTCATATGTCTTTCTCCCTATATTCGCAAAATACTCATTAAATTTCTCTGCCTTGTCAGTTAAATCTTCATTTTCTATTTGATATTCTTTGTTAGTATTACTGGGCAGAATTAGACGCACTATTTTCCGGGATGTACACTTAGATTCAAAAGTTCGCCGACACTCAAGGGGAATCGTTCGTCAGAGGTCTCTAGTGTTACCATGACAAAACAAAGAAAGAGTTGGTCTTCTTACTACCTTCAAGGAAATGGGCGGAGACTTGTCTAACCTCAGCGAACGCTTAAAAATATTACAAATCGAGTTGCCATATTTCATACTGTGGTATCATTTGTCCCTCGAGTATTCACTACAAATACACACACACACACACACACACACACACACACACACACACACATATATATATATATATATATATATATATATATATATATATATATATATAGTATATATATAATATAATTATTTTTACTATTCTTTTGAGGAGCCCAGTAGACACTTTCAATAGATGGGTAGGTGGAGGGAGGTGGGGGGGGGATTACTCCTCCCTGGGCAGTCCGACACTGAAGAATTTGAGGAAATAAGGAAGTCATTTGTATTTTAGAGGTTGTGGAAAGAGGTTAAAAAATTCTTAATACAACTTGTAAAATATTGTATTATTGCCTCAATCTAATTTGATAACCGTTAATGTTCCATGAAATATTGCTAACCTAATTCATTATTAGTTCATTTGTAGTAGCTAGTAGCAACCGAATAAATAGCCGTTGTTGTTCTTAGGTTGATTAGTAACCAGAGTTAACTATTAACTTTGCATAATAAATAATCTGTGATGAAAACAGTAAATACTGATGACTGCATAGCACTTTGAATGCAATCAGAATTTAGTTTATTGAATCTAAAAGGAATTGTATTGCAGTAAATGAGACCACTATTACATTCTAGCAAAACCTATTAGGAATTTGCTTTATTGGTTCTCTTGTCCTCAGAACGACATAATTTTCCAAGATTTTGTAATGAAACTAAGAAATACAAATTTTCCCGTAATATAGTCTCTAATTTTCCAAAAAAAATATAAGCGCAGGGGGCATGAGCACAAAATGATTTCCTACACTAATACCTTGGCTGTAAGTTATCAGTGATTATGTAATTACTAGTAGGTTTATCTTCAGAAAATTACGTAGCTTGATCACGCTGACTTCTAATAATCGTGATTCAAATAGGCGTAAGTCTCTATGATCAAGTTCCTATTTGTGTTCCTTTCATTCATACTTTATTCATTTGTTTATTAAACATCCTCGGTATTTTTAAGATAAATGGCCTTTTTCGCCGGTTATTCATCTAAGGCCGTCAATTTTAGTTCCTAGCTTCTCACTATTCCTCCAGAAAAGAAATCTCTCCTGAGCGGCAGCAAGAAACACCTTCACTTGACCATTCCAACCTGGAACTTTTCGAAATTTGTGTGAAGCCAAGACGAGATATTCCTTAGCTGGATTAGAAAATAAGGCATTTTTAGCACTATTTCACTCACCTTTTTATACAATTTCAATCACATTCCTCTATAATTATTTTAGTTAACGAAAATATCTTGGTTGATTTTAAAGCAAACGGGTATATTATCCTACAGAGTACTTTCGTAATGAGCTTATTAATTGGAAAATTTGTGGTATATGGAGGACAACAAAACAATGATCTATAGTAACTAAGTAGTATAACTTCGAGCCAGACAAATGTTGGTATAAGGATTCTTAATAACGAATCCTTCAAACACTCAGAGGACAACGACTCTCTAATTATAGCTATTATTTTTCCAAAATCTACCATTATGTGGATGAGCATTTAAGTCCAACAAAATAATCCAGTTATCTCTACTCGATGATAACTATCTCCAATTTTGTCATAGGGCCTCAGTAATTATCAAGCAAATTAAAACTCTTGTAATAAAGATTGAATTAGCAACACAGCAAAGATTTTACAGTATATATTTAAAATTCTAGTTTAAATGTCAATGCCAACCGTTCTTAGTCACAAATACGGGCGGAAAAGGAAAAGTAAAAACTTTTATGAATAAAGGGCAAGCGGGTTGCGAACTAAAGACTGAGATGGCACATCCCCTTGAATCTGAATGACTTGGGAAATATTTTTTCAGTAAAGTATCATTATGTATTCCAAAATGTTCCTATCTATGAATATCTAAAGGCCTATGAAAGTCTTTAGCAATCAATTTAGCATTCTAAAACTAAGTTTTTGGAAGCATAATACAATAATTTTTATTGGAGACATTACAATATCAAGCAAAAATTTCTCCTGATATGCATGAATGCCTAGAAATCAATTTATATGATGACCAATTACTATATTCACTACTGTAATCTCTCTCTCTCTCTCTCTCTCTCTCTCTCTCTCTCTCTCTCTCTCTCTCTCTCTCTCTCTCTCTGTGTGAATGTCCTCAAGGCTCGTATAACTTATTTATGGGCGTTTTTATGAATACTTTACAGCATCGAGCCATAAATGAAACTGGAACAAGACTAATGTCAGATCTCCGAACAATCTAATGTAGCTGTTAACGGAAGGAATTGTTAAGTTATGCCACTCCATTGCTTTCTATATGCTTATACAGATTCTAGATTTAAATATATATATATATATATATATATATAATATATATATATATATATATATATATATATATATATATATATATATATATACATATATATATTAATTGTGTGTGTTTTTTTTATTTGTATTGGATAGTTGAGATGTCAAATGATACCACAGCATAAAATATGGCAACAAGATTTGTAATATTTTCCAGCGTTCGCTGAGTACGGACAAGGCTCCGCCTATTTCCTTTGAAGTAGTAAGAAATGCAACTCTTTATTTGTTTTGTCATGGTAACACTAGAGACCTCTGACGAGCGATTCTCCCTGAGTGTCGGCGGACTTTTGAATCTAAGTGTACGTAAGTTATTCTTATTACTTTTAAGCTCGTTCCTGTAGTGTTGTTTCATACTGTTATCCATTTCAAATTTTACTTCCTTCTTTTTCTCTTTAAAATTATTTCTCAGTATTGTATTATTCCTATCCTTCTTGATATTGTTTTGTAATCCATCTCTTATTATTATATTTTGTTTGATGTTAGTAGTTATGTACCGAAGTTGTATTTTATGATAGTTGTGGCGAACCGAGAAAGTATGGCATGTCAGGAAAAAAAATAGAGAGTTATATTGTTTTATATAGGATTTTCCTTGATTACAGACAACCCACGCTATCATCTACCGTGGAGGGACCCCCCCCCCCTCTCTCTCTCTCTCTCTCTCTCTCTCTCTCTCTCTCTTGTACTGAGTCATAAGGAAAAGTCAGAAATGTGGTAGGTGGTTGTAGATGTGCAGCCTTTGCATATCGGTGAATATTTTACGAGAAAGGGTTTCACATTTTCTAATCTTGCTGGCAGAGAAAAAAAAATCAATTTGTACTGTTGCCTCTATTTTTGAGAGAGAGAGAGAGAGAGAGAGAGAGAGAGAGAGAGAGAGAGAGCGCTTAGTGTCAATAATCGCATATCTACATAATTGTTATTAAAGAGATATATCTTGGATTTAAGTAGCTGGTGATTACTTTCCTTACTATTGCAGCACATTTATCCTTACATTTGGTTAAAACATTCGTTAAAACTTGTACTTGAGAACTTACATTATCAGTGTTTGAAATACCATTCAAAGTGGGTGTTTCTTTCATCACCAAATTACAAATACTCACTTGAAAATAATTTTTAAGACATCGGAAAGTTTTATGAATGGGTTATTTCTTAGGTTTACGTAAATTTAAGGCTTGTTTCGTAAAATTACGTTTTTAAAAGAATCTGAAATATAATTAAAAGATGAAACATTTGATTTTGGGTGACGTTATATACAACCTAAAATAATTGACGGTAATTGACGGTGTTATACTGATAACCATTTAGCTTCAATGCCCTCCTGTTTTTCAATGCAATTATTTATTACATTTACCTTTAAATAATCTTTGACATATATGCATCATTCATATAAGGATGTAGCCACGTTTCACTCACACATAAAATATCAAAATTTTCTTTTCCTAATAAATGTTCGGCTACATGTTTATTGCTTAAAAGTGATTGTGCATTAATATATATATATATATATATATATATATATACATATATATATATATATATATATATATATATAGTTATGAAATTACGGCGATTGGTAGACCTAAACTCTTCGGTGCTATCATCTTGGCCATCTTTCTAGTTCTTTTGCAAAATACTACATAATTTGCTCTTATGACCATATTCGTGGCAGTAATTTCATTTTAGTTTATGGTCGTATCTACAATTTGACTGTCTGTGGTTAAATTCACCTCAGTTGTAGCAACCTCTTCCGTATTTTTATTGTCAGAAAAATTATTCGTGGGAGGGTAACGATTAAAATGGTTCAAACTTTTTTTATGGTCTATTCTTAACACTATGAGTCTCAACTTGATCTCTCCTATTATTTCCAGTTTTCAATTTATATGGCATTGGATGGCTGGGGTCATATCCATATCTGAAGTTTCTATGGTTTCTTACATTGTGATTTCCATAGGTATTCTCTATTACAGATCTTTTTCCACCATTGTTTTGTTTGTGTCTCATCCATTTAGTCTCATTCCATTTTTCTCTAACAATACTACCCTGAGATGTGGATACGATTGCATCCAATAACCTGACTGCTCCTATTCTACCTAAATTATCATATGACAGACCATCTTTGTTATCATAGCAGTTTTCATCTATGTCTCTCGTTCCAAGCCTGAAATAGTTCTGGGTCCCAGTGTAAATAACACCGTTGGCTTGACACCAGCCAGGCAAATTACTATTAAAATCATTAATTTTGTTAACAAGATTATCTGATTTCAAGATTGGACCAAGCTCACATATTTTAATGCTGATATGTTCATTTTTACTTTTCAACTCTGCGACAATTTCTCCAATTTCATCCAAAACCATCTCTGATACATAATTTTCCCCAAGAATGTCCTGAGCACCACCATAAATAATACATTCGTTTAAGGGGTGATCCAGATTTTCTTTTATCCATGACTTAATTGGAGACATATTTGCCTCAGGGAGGGTCCTAATTAGAGTGTTTTCTTTAAAGTCACTTCTTACTTCCTGTAAACTCGAATCTCCTAAATGCAACGTTTTCTTCTCATCTAAAATAGAACAGAGTCTATCGCCATGACCATCAATTTTTAAGTTGTTGGATTTCCGTGTCCTTTTCTCTCAGGTTGTTGTTAATGACTTAAAAGTTATCACTTGTATCTGTTACAATTTTTTCAAATTTCCTCATTAGTTCTGTATATCGTCGGTCTTCATTTTCCCCTTCTAGATCAGGTGACATTACCTTGTGTGTTGTTGCTGCTTCTAGTGGTGATCCTTGTAAGTTTGAATAATAAAGCATCAGTTTATCAATTAGTTTTTCCTTAGTCGCCCTTATCCCACTTATTTGTAATTGACTACGGAATTTTTGTATTTCACTTTTTGTGTAATTTCGATGTAGAACCTCCCAAGTTGGATTCCTTAAGGTAGACAACGGTGGATGATTTTTCGACGAGGTCCCAGCTGTCGTTCCTTGGTACACTTGATCGTTATTTTCTTCTGTACTTCTTTGACTGGACATTTTTATATATTTGCTCACAGTGTAAATGTTCCAATAGCACAGTGAGCCACTCTTCCAGTGGATCCAAGGCGGTCCCTGCCCCTTGAGAAGCTTCGGCTTCTTCTTCCTCTCCCCTGAAGAGGAAGCAAGGAGTTCCTGATCAGGTAGAATCCTAGAATCAAGCTTCCATCAGTTAGGACATCTAAGGAAAGGCTCAGCTTGATAGTGTATAGATATGATTAATAATAAATCTTTCAGAATCTAAGAAAATCTAAGAACTTTTAATAGGGGATCACACCTCACCCGGTCCCGGCTGGTCATATACAAAATAACGCCTATGAAGACACTCTTTTTGTTCAAGGAGAGAGAGAGAGAGAGAGAGAGAGAGAGAGAGAGAGAGAGAGAGAGAGAGTGTCGTTCGTTAGAGTAGGCAGTACTATCATTTATGAAATTAAAGAGGGCAATGTTCAGTAACATAAAGATAACGATACAACCGAATTTATATAATTTTTTAAGGTTTTCTTACTGTGGTCATATACAAAATAACGCCTATGAAGACTTTTTTTTCTCTCTCTCTCTCTCTCTGTCCTACAATGAGAGAGAGAGAGAGAGAGAGAGAGAGAGAGAGAGAGAGAGAAAGTGGTTCGTAGGAGTAGGCAGTACTATCATTTATGAAATTAATGAGAGCAATGTTCAGTAACATTCAGACAACGGTGCAACCGAATTTATGTAACTTTTGTAGGTTTTCTTACTGTGGTCATATAAAAAATAACGCCTTTGAAGACTCTCTCTGCCTTACAAGGAGAGAGAGAGAGAGAGAGAGAGAGAGAGAGAGAGAGAGAGAGAGAGAGAGAAATAATAATAATAATAATAATAATAATAATAATAATAAGCTTTATTCCAATATTTACATTGGCTATTACAATAAATACAAATTACATTGTAGTTTACATTTTAAAATTAGATATTTACATGTGCCTTCATAAAAATTTACATCATTATAAAATATAAAAACAGATTTACTTTATAAAACGTTAAGAACTATAAAGAATATGTGACATATATAGGTCCATCATAAAAGTAATTGAAACATTGAAAATTTTGCATATAAAATATGAATCTTTATAATAGTACTTGAGTCTCGGTAAAATTTTTACCTTGATAAAATATTTGCTATAAAAGTTAAAGCATATCTCTTTATAATATTAAAATTATCTTCAGCATGATTATAACATTTCGATTTCAAAATTGGTTTTGAAATACAGGTACTTATAAAACTAGAGTTATGCACATTTATCTTAAAATAGAATCTAAAACTCATAAATAGTCTGCTAAAATGGAGTAAAAGAGCTCAATTAGAATATATATAAAGTATTATTATAAAAATTATTTGGACAATAGATACTTTTTCAAATTCAGTTTAAAAGAGTTAATATTAGTTAATGCTTTTAGTTGGTCTGACAGTTTTTTCCACACTGATGGACCCCGCACGACAAATGCTCTGCTTCCTAGATCATTGTTGGTTCTTGAAACAAAAAGGTCATCATTAAATCTAGTTTGTTTGTTAGGTCTAACTCCAACTCTTATTAGATTAAAAAGCCATGGTGGAATTAGATTATGTAAAATTTTAAAGATCATGACACATAAATCAAAATCAATCTTCTGTTTGATTGTCAGCCATTGCAAGTTATTTAAAATTGGAGTTGCATGATCATACTGCTTGGCTTTCCCATCAATTACTTTTGCTGCAAAGTTTTGAAGCCTCTGTATCCGCTGCAGCTGCTGCTTAGTTGTCGAGCCCCAGATCTTTAAACAGTAGTCAAGAATGCTCACGGCAAAAGAGTGAATGACCATTCCCTGCAATTCACTATCAAATCGGTCCTTAATTCTATTTAAGTATATTAAAGTACCATTTACTTCATCTATATGACCGTCAAATAGCATATATTGGTCAAAATATACCCCAAGATATTCAACTTCAATGTTTTTCTCAATTGCAAATCCATTGAAATTTATTTTTGTGTCTTCTGGAAATTGGGATATGAACTGCCTAGAACCAATGAATATACATTTAGTTTTAGGCTTATTAATATTTTATCCATTAATTTGAAAATAACATCTCGCCATTTCTAATATTCTTTCTGCTTTTACTATCAAGTTATTTAGTTCATTTATAGTTCCAGTCATTAGAAATTGACTGTCGTCTGCGAATTGAACCAAGATGCAGTCTCGCACAGCAGTAGCCATATCATTTATAGAAATTAGGAGAAATATTGGCCCCAAGATAGATCCCTGTGGAACTCCGAATTCTACTGGTTTAGGGGAGGATATAACATCACCTAATCTCACTGACTGGTAACGATTTTCCAGATAGCTTTTAAACCCGAGAGGGTAAATTTTTAATTGTGTACATTTATGGATTAAAATATTGTGGCTATCGCTATCGAAAGCTTTAGAAAGATCCAATAGAATAAGTAAAGATATCTTTTTGCCGTCGATATTTCTGTAAATAGTTTCTGTAACTTTCAATAACGCAGTTTCAGTAGAGAGATGGGACCTGAATCCATATTGAGTGTGAGACAGTAAATAATTTTCCTCGAGATATTTTATGTGTTGAATTGACACAATCTTTTCTAGAATTTTAGATATGATGGGCAAAAGTGATATTGGTCTTTAATTCTCTACATTTTCTGCATCACCACTCTTAAAAAAAGGGCAGAACGTGGGGCAACTTCCAATCACTTGGATAAAGGCAAGTCACTATAGAGTCACTATACTATGACAGTTAAGTAAAACGCAATTATCGGTAAGGCGTCCCGAATGAAACGGAGGGATATCAAATCAGATCCATAGGCTCCCATGTCATTAAGCTCCCCAACTATTAAAATAACAATTTCGACATCAACTGGCTGTGGCCTAAAAAAGTCAGAGAGAGAGAGAGAGAGAGAGAGAGAGAGAGAGAGAGAGAGAGAGAGACTGGTTCGTAGAAGTAGGCAGTACTAACATTTATGAAATTAATAGGGGAATGTTCATTAACATAAAGACAACTGTGCAACCGAATTTATATAATTTTTGTAGGTTCTCAGAGAGAGAGAGAGAGAGAGAGAGAGAGAGAGAGAGACTGGTTCGTAGAAGTAGGCAGTACTATCATTTATGAAATTAATAGGGGAATGTTCATTAACATAAAGACAATGGTGCAACCGAATTTATATCTTTTTTGTAGGTTCTCAGAGTGAGAGAGAGAGAGAGAGAGAGAGAGAGAGAGAGAGAGAGAGAGTGAGTGTGTGAGGGCAATGTTCAGTAATATTAAGACAACAGTGCAACCGAATTTGTATAATTTTTATAGGTTTGCTTATTGTGGTCATTTACAAAATAACGCCTATGGAAACTCGCTTTCTCTATAGGACAGAGAAAGAGAGAGAGAGAGAGAGAGAGAGAGAGAGAGAGAGAGAGATATTCAAATGAAATTATATAATTTTTGTAGGTTTTCTTACTGTGGTCATATTCAAAATAACCCAAATGAAGCCTATTTCTCTCTCTCTCTCCTATGAGGAGTGAGAGAGAGAGAGTAAGAGATGGAAAGGAAAAGGGTGGAACTGAAGTGGGAATCCAATGCAGAGTAAAAACTTAAAACAAAATTGAAGTGATATATGAATATGAATAATTTATTCTAATGTTAGGAAAAGGCTGCCATATGTTAAAAAGTCATTGCAGACATAAATAGACAGCGAGTATATGATGGCTGGTTTAACACACAAACATATATATATATATATATATATATATATATATATATATATATATATATATATATATATATATGTATATATATATATATATATAGGCCTATATATAATATATATATTATATATATTATATATATAATATATATATATATGTATATATACATATATGTATATATACGTATATGTACACATATGTATATATATGTATATGTATGTATATATATGTATATATATATATATATATATATATATATATATATATATATATATATATATATATATATATTTGTGTGTGCGTATGTATGTATGTTGTATATTTATTTCCTTTACATTTGTTCCGCTGACTGCAGTTTCAACCGTTGACTCATGTGTTTCATCACAGCTTTATTGAATAAGAGAAATACACTTTATCACAAAAGGTAGCACAATAGAAATTTAATTACAAACTCAGAAAATTTCTGAAGAAAATTAGATATTTTGAGATTTACTCGATATTACTAAATTTGATTTCCAAACTGGCTTTTATTTTTGGATTAATTTTCTGTTTGGGTCCAAGTACCAGCGAGAATCGCTTATTGCCCTTCAATGACGTTATCTTTCGCTCTAAAGGAAATGGAAATTCCGCGGGATTATTCGATTACCTTTCGTAATAACTTGGAATGGGTCAGTTCTTAATTGACAATATCCAAAATAAAAATAGAAATCTCCCTGATAGCCTTAATGCAGTTATTATTTAGATTTCACTTAACTTTTATTCATTGTTTATGCTTAACTGTGTAGTTTAAAAACAATCTATAGAAGTAGTAGTAGTAGTAGTAGGATGAGGATGAGGAGGAGTGATTTATTATTCCTGAACTTCTGCTCTAGATTATCGATAAAGTATTAGTTAAATACACTGATAGAATCACTTCTTATAGGAAAAATACTTTTCATGGATATTTATAATTATTGTACCAATAGTAATTGTCGAGTATCTTACAGAGAAGTTTCATTAGCAGTGTCATACCTCAAGGCACTTTTAAGTATCACATTCTTTTCACTAACTTATCATTCACTCTTTGCATATCATCAAACCACGCTAAAATACTCTGATTCATCCTTCCATGAAAGTTCTCATTTTTATAACCTGTCCTGAGTCTCTAAATTTTCATCTAATCACTTCTTACACCATGTATACGTCACTTATTCTTAATTTCAAAATTTTTAAACCTTTGTTTATATCATGTTGATACAACGTTCAAGCTTCCCTTCCAAAGACGAGAGTTGGTTCACCAATCCCGTCATACACTCTTATCTTGACTTCCAAGTCTCTTGCCAATCTTTTAAACACATCCTGTTACCTTTCTTTTTGCTATTCTGTGAGTCACATCTTCTCTCCTCTTGTCATAATCTGTTATATTTAAACCAAGATAATAAACTAATTTCTACCTAACTTCTTATCAATCTTTATATATATATATATATATATATATATATATATATATATATATATATATATATATATATATATATATATATATATATATATATTCTTTATAATATTTTTTTACATTTATACGTGCTTTTCATATATATTCATATAAGATATAAATACCTCTTAATATCAGATTCGCTCTGCCTCAGGATTTGAGTCCCAAGGGGGAATCAACTTTATGATGACCAGGGAATCGAACCTGGGCCAGAAGCTATTACACATAAAATTTATTCCTTTTAGTTTTCTGATCCCGAGACAGAGGGAATCCTATGATAAGAGGTATTTATGATATATATATATATATATATATATATATATATATATATATATATATATATATATATATATATATATATATATATATATATATAATATGTTTTAACTCTCTCTCTCTCTCTCTCTCTCTCTCTCTCTCTCTCTCTCTCTCTCTCTCTCTCTCTCTCTCTCTAATGAGAGAATGCCTTCATGAAGTCATTGAGCTTCAGCACGGCATTTCATTCCCCTGCTGAACCTTGGTCACGGGCAAGAGGGCTCTCGAACTTGGGGAAATTGCTCCCCCAGTTTGAATCTAAATTTCTCTCGTTCATCTTTTTCTTCTCCTCAATATTACTTCGATCTTCTCCTAATTTTATCACCTTTCTATCATCTTGCTGTCCTAACTCTTGAGTATTATTTTTCTTAAGTTATATATATATATATATATATATATATATATATATATATATATATATATATATATATATATTTATGTATATATATATATATATATATATATATATATATATATATATATATATATCTAAATTATATATGTAGATGTATGCATATATATATATATATATATATATATATATATTATATATATTTTATTTGTTAATTTATTTATTTATCTATTATTTTTATTTTATTTAAATGGCTTGGATATTTCCACGGTTGGGAGGTATTCGCATTCAAAGCTATATATGAGAGTATTGGATGATCTCAGCCATCCCAAAGATGGTTTGGACCTTTTTGGCGGAACTACTCTCAAGGGTTGGGTCATCGGAATCCAGGGGGATCCAATCCTTGAGGTGGGACTCTTGACTTCTGGCCGGAAGCCCATCATTACAGATATGGGGAAGTTGATTCCATATTTCCTTGGTCTCAGTCCTAACAGGTGGGTTTAGCTTACACCTGTGTCTCTATATTTGTTTTGATGCTATCCTTCGGGTAGGGTATGGAGTGGACCATCTGGGAAGTATACTCGCTTTTTGCCGATAGTGGAGAATGCAAATTTCCCTTCCAACGTATGATACTTTCTTAAAATTCTCAAGCAGGTAAACCAACAAAACAACAATAAAAAACCTTAAGAAAATCGCAGCCTTAAGTATGGACCCTTCAAATACTGACTCCACACCTCATGAATTTGCTGACTCCCCCCCCCCCCCTTCCCGGCACTGTTGACGACTTCTGCTATTGTAATTAAGGAAAATTCTGTTGACGCCCTTCGAACTAAATAGGACCACTCTACTGATGTTAAAAAAAATCTAGCATTTTGGGTGACACAAGGAAACTACGATTCCTTCATGTTTCCCAAATTCCTTTAGAGACAAACTATGATAATATATATAGAGCATTTGAGTGCTATGGATTGATAAAGGAAATAAGGATGAGACTCAGAGATGAAAAATGTGACTCTTGGATATCCTTTGATAGTCATGATGAAGCGTTTAATGCCATAAGTAATATTAGTAGTATCAAAATTAACGAAATGAACATCATGGAAGCTCTTTGTGATAAGGTCCCAAAGGAATTGGATGTGTACAAACCTGCTGATTGGTTTGAGAAAGAGGCAAATGTACCCATGCCTCCACAGCGAAAACCCAAACCACCATTGTGGCTTGTAGCTAAACCTAAAGGGGTAATAGGGAATTATTTTAAAATATGTAAGTTTATTCAGAAAAAAGTAGGAACCATTGCACCTGGAGATATATCTCGTTTTGGGAAAAATAGTTATCTCATCCATGCCAAATCGTTGACTCAGTCTGCAATACTATCTACAGTAACTTACATACAGGTAGTGATGAAATTACATTAGAAATGAAATCTCATCTAAATTTCAGTTATGGAGGGGGAGTGGTCTATAATAAAGACCTGTACGAATTTATAGAGGAGGAGATACTTTCTATGTGTCCACTAAATATATGGAAAGTGCATAAGGTTCCTGGAACATCAATGATTATACTTACTTTCCAGGATGATGATGTACCTTTCCATATTGTTATTGAAAATGAAAGGATTAAAATTCGGCATTTAAAACGAAAGCCCCTGCAATGCTTTAATTATTTTAAATTTGGACACCCATCCAAAGTTTGCAAAAATGAAAAACTGTGTGGTATTTGCTCCAAAACTTATCATGGAAAATGTACACTTGAGACCAGGTGTTCAAACTGCAATTTTAATCATAAATCAACTGATAGGAGATGTGAACAGTATTAGTTGGAGGAAGCTGCCCTAAACAAATCAAGTTTAGAACACATAAGAGTGGGACATGCAAAAAGAATGTTGAATAAATCAACCAGCTATGCCAAGGCTTTAAAATCAAAGGGAAATTCACCACAGGAGACATCAAACCCACCTAGCACTGCCAGTAATCCTAAGAAAAGAAATACAATTACTGATAATAAAGTACTGCATGTCAACGTAATCATATTGCCTTCTGAGGCTCTGCCACAGTGTATTAAAAATGGGTCATTGCCCATTTCTGCACAGCCTTCGTCCCCCATTACCAACAATAGTACT
>NC_090744.1:88205998-88218498 GCF_036898095.1 Palaemon carinicauda | reverse complement strand
GGTAATGCCGATTAATTTAAACAATTAAAATCAAATTTGGAGCTTATAGAATGAAAAGAAAAAAACAATTATATTGGAGCCATATATTTCAATACCTATAATAAGAAATAATAAATGAAAATTCGTACTCAACCAAATACAAGATGAAAGTGAATGACCGAGCTATGGGTAACCCAGCCACCATCTGAAATAGCATTTGCTTCATAAACTTTTGTTAAATATTAGTGATCCAGTGAAAGCAGTAACGAGCCATAGTCAATTAGAATAGAAGTTGAGTTAAGTATAATGTATCGTACCTCCACAAGAATGAAAGACGCCGAATTTTGACCTAGATGAACTGTTCTTGTGTGCGGACCTTCTTCATTCGCAACTTTCTGATGCTGGATCTTTTTCCGTTCATTGTTGGTGAGCGATGAAAGGAAAGTTGATTGCTCGTCTGGTCATCCAGTGTAAAACCCGTTTTTATGATGATTGATCCTGACGGGACAGTAAGGAGAAAGTTTCTTTGTATCATTTGGACCATTTCAGACATAATTTAAGGATTTTTAATAAGATTTATAGAACTAAGAGAGAATCTTGTGAATTGTGTGATTGATTGTCTCTCTTTAGTCGATCACGTTATACAATCATAACATTCCATACTGATGCCAAATACTTACATCAATATATTTTTTTTCACCATATTTAAATCTAAGCAAGGCATTTTATGCATTGATAGATCAAAATTTTTACTTTTCATTTTGCCTTTCCTTACATTAATTTTATGACTGGTTTTTAACTTGTAAAGAATTCATATTTGTGTTATTAAGGTCATCTCGACATCTAGTCAATTCTTCTCTGGTAGATCTAAGCAGAATTCTGAGTTCTGATAATTAAGGCACTTTTACCTACACACGAAAGCAAAATTTCCAATACTGAGCGTCAACAAATTAATCTTACCTTAAACAGTAAACAGGGCATATAATAATGAAATCCAAAATATTAATTAGAATTTTTCTATGCTTACAGCCATTTTTTAGAACCACAACAATGATAAAGATAAACTAAATCGCTCTACCAATGAGCAAGTGGTCTCTGCGGATGTACTAAAAAGTCTTTGATACATCCAAAATCCTTGACCAATGAGCCAATGGTCTCTGCGGATGGACTAAAAAGTCTTTGATACATCCAATATCCTTGACCAATGAGCCAATGGTCTCTGCGGATGGACTAAAAAGTCTTTGATGCATCCAAAATCCTTGACCAATGAGCCAATGGTCTCTGCGGACGTACTAAAAAGTCTTTGATACATCCAAAATCCTTGACCAATGAGCCAATGGTCTCTGCGTATGGACTAAAAAGTCTTTGATGCATCCAAAATCCTTGTAACTCCTCGTAACACTCTCTCTCTCTCTCTCTCTCTCTCTCTCTCTCTCTCTCTCTCTCTCTCTCTCTCTCTCAGAAAGGGGCACCTTCAATAACTCCGCCATGAATTCAAAATCTGAAATTATTTGCTGGAAAAAGAAAGGTACCGAAAAGAAGGATTCATATGAGGGTATTGAAAAAATAAATAAATAACAATATGAAGTGGAATAAATAAATAACAGAAAACCGAAATATTTGAGTAAAGAAACACATGAACGAAATCACAGAGAGAGAACAATCTAATAATTTGCGAATAATTGAAATTTTAGTTATATAAAATGAATTCCATCCAAACTAGAATGCTTTATTAATCTTGATAGCAGTTTCGCTTTTCCTCTCGGCCGGAAGTTTAAGCGCAACTCTGTGCTCTATACCCAATCGATTTTTTTTCCTTAGGAAGTTCGTGCATGGCCTAGTAACTATTGAACTAGGCTTTGTGTGAGGATTTTTGGTTGGATGGCTCTTATATTTTTTGGTGGCCATATGCTTATTTTTTTCCAGAGAGCATGTACTTGCTCTAGCGAATGCGAGCTCACTACGGATTGTCAGTAGACTTCTCTTCTTAATCATCAGCTAAGTCGAGTGTCACTAATGTACCTACCCTCCAAAAAAAAAAGCACAGGGTGACATAAATGGGACAATTGTGATCTTTTAATTTCAGAAACTAACGTATGGTAAAATCTTCCCACAATTTTCAATAAAGTTGGTCAATTTCTTCATGTCATTAGAAATCCAAAAGAAAAAAGAAAAAAATCTCAGCAAAACCAATAGGTAAAAACTATTATTAATGTTTCTTTACATGTATATACAGTTTTGTGCAGTATATCGTTCTCACCTGCATCCGGGGTCCATGACTGTTAAATAAAAAGGTGGAAATGAATAAAATTTGGAAGGTCAAGGTCTTGGTCAAGCAAAATGTCCAATTCCCGTATTTAGCCATAGGTTTGGACATTGTTGTCACAATGACATCGAACTTATTTCATATTTGAGTGTATGAAAATCCATACCAATTAATACATGTTAAGGTCAAAGGGCAAGGCCAAGATATAGCAAAAGTCCGAGAAATAAGCAGCCGAGGCTAAGGTCTGCACTCTACTGAGTTCCCCTCTAGTTGAAGCTGTTTTCGGATTAATTATAGGGTTTATAAATGTGGTAAATCATTAAGTTGCAAAACGAATATACGATATCTTTTTTTTAAAACATCATTGGAATATTAAAGATATATATATATATATATATATATATATATATATATATATATATATACACATATAAATATATATATGTATATATATATATATATATATATATATATATATATATATATATATATATATATATATATCACACACACACACACACAACAACAACAAATTTACTCGTTTCTGGTCCACTGCACGACAAAGGCCTCAGACATGTCCCTATGTATGTCTGGGACTTTGCCAGATTTCATCACCTTGCTGGGCAACTGCAGATTGGAAATGGTGAGAGATTTTTGTCTGATCGTTTACAGCAAACCAACCGAGTATAGGGGGCTCTGACTAGTACAGCTTTGCTGATCTTGGCGATACACATTGTTGTTGTTGTTGTTGTTGTTGGAGTATTATAGCCAACACTTGTTGTTGGCCTTTCCCTTGGTTGGCCCGTAGGGCGATACACAAACCCTTTCACCTCGTTAAGGTATCCGCACTCAGATATCTCCCCTGTAGAAGACCATGGTGCAGAGGCTAAGAAACTACCCAAGACTAGAGAACAGTGGTTTGATTTTGAAATGTATTTCTCCTAGAAGAACTGCTTTTTATAACTAAAAGAGTCTCTTCTACCCTTACCTAGAGCAAAGTAGCCACTGAACAATTACAATACAGTACAGTAGTTAACATCTTTAAGCGAAGAAGAATTGTTTGGTGTTCTCAGTGCTGTCTCGTTTATGAGGACAAAGGAGAATGTGGAAAGAATAGGCCAGACTATTCGGTGTATGTACAGCAAGGTAAAACTAGCCGTAACCAGAGAGAAGGATCCAATTTAATGCTCTCTGGCCAGTCATTTGACCCGCAAAAACCCTATTTTGTGATTGAATTATCCGAATACAATTTCCAAGTAGCTTGTGAATACAGTATTATAAGCAAAATGAACATGGGTCCTATAATCCTGGTAAATGTATTGATGAAAATATATAATTAGCTGAATTTTTAAAAGGTATCTTATCTGGTTATGATGGTTAAACATAAACCTGTTCATCTCCAAATTCGGTTTTACAAATCTTAAGCATAATAATTTTCGGTTTATTTTACATTAGCAATGTGTTGTATCTTTTTGAAATTCACTTATTCTCTCTTCTATGCATCTTGCTATCTTCCCTTTTTTATTTTATTCCTGGAAAGAAACGAACTCTAAACAAGTTGACAGAAAATATCATCCAGCAAAGGGAAGACATTTTCCTGGAACCAGTGACGTCTTCTTTCCAGTGAAGTTTTTAAGCTGATATAAACTTTCAAGATAAAGGATACTTCCTTTTTATGTAGAGTCTTGGTTGTAAACTCTTCGAAAATATGTTATTGAGGTCTGGGACTTTCTCCATTACCCTATTATTTTAATATTTATTAACTTTCGTTCACAGGGTCGCACATACATGAAACACTCTCGCGTGTTTATTAGTTTTCACAGTCTCGCGAAAAGGACTTTTCCCTACGAAGTTCTGTTGTATATCAAGTCCATGAAGTTTTATATCCAGGGCCACATATCTATGAAACTCATTTCATGACAAAGTCCGTGCTTAAATTCATGAAAAGAAACAGTTACCTACTGAATTTCTCGTCAATGCTGATCAACATAAGAACTATTTCTATCATAATTTTCATAGTTCACCCTAAGCGATATGACATTATTACTCGGCAATTAAAAAGAATAATGCAGTTATCATGTTAAAGAAAATATAATCTTTTCAAAAGTGATATTGAATTTGAAATTTTTAAATTCATACCAGAACGACGATAGTTTTCAAAACATTTCTTCTCATTCGTTAGTAATTGAGTTGACAGTTAGTTAATTGATTGCAGCAAACAGGTCACACACTTTAGGAAGCATGTTAACAGTATAGACTTTATTTGAGATATAATCAAGAGACTGAGAAATAGATAAATAGATAAGTAGCTATATATATTGAGAGATTAGTTTGACGCAAAATAATTTTCCAAAATCTAGAAAGAACACTAAATTTTCCGATCTTTCGAAGTTGAAATTAAAGACAATATAGAAAAATCCCTCCAGTACAATATAAACTGTATTATGGAAAATAATAGAAGAGCATTAACAAAAACAGTACCGTAGAATCTGTTGAAAATTAAAATTAGAACTTCCAAAAAGGCAGAAATTGCACAATAGTTGGTAAAATTTTGCGGTATGTGACCGTTGTCCTGCAATAGGTGTTTTTCCTTCGATTGACTTGACACAGATTTACATTTTCTCTTTAACTTATTTTTTTTTTTTTTGGCAAACTATATTTGCTTGATTATGGTATCGGTGATTTCGTTCATGTGTTTCTTTCCTCAAAGATTCCTGGTTTCTGTTATTTATTTGTTCCCCTTCATATTGTTATGGATTTATTTATCTATTTATTTATTTTTCAATACCCTCATATTAATCTTTCTTTTCGGTACCTTTCTTTTTCTTTATTTTCTTTCCATCTGCCTTGACTGTATTCGAAGGCACAATTCTTCTTTCCTTCAGATCCAAAAGTGACCCTTGACCTTTAAATGTCTTTTGGAATGACCTCACTTCAAACACTCTGAAACCTAAAGGTTCTAACTGAAATAAAACGACCTACAATGAGTTGAGAATCTGTTCTGAAAGATATTCAGTTGGTTAACTTAAACAAAGCAATAGAATTAAACTTAGAGAGAGAGAGAGAGAGAGAGAGAGAGAGAGAGAGAGAGAGAGAGAGAGAGAGAGAGAGAGAGAGAGAGAGAGAGAGAGAGAGAGAGAGAGAGAGATAAATAAATAAATAAATGCTCACTTTCCCGTAAAATTAGATTATGCTCAATTATTCCAACTGTCATATCTCTGATAGATATTAATATCATTAAGCTCTTCATTCAGTCATATTAGCCAAACCGGAGAAAAGTGCAGTTAATTGTAATTTCCGTCAGAAAAAAAGCTTTTAATATTCTTTGTGGCCCCAAGAGTGGCACCTGGCATTCAGTGCCTTTGGAAAATGCGTCTTTATTATAAAGTCAAGACTTCCTTTTTGTCCTGCAATGCATTTCAGCGGTTGGAAAACATCGTTTAACGCAAATATCTCCTAAACGAATCGTTGGATCAGTGTAATATTTCAGCATATTAACATCCCGTCCATGTTTATGGCCAGCTTGCCATATTGCTCTAAGGTTATGGTGGGAGTTTACTGAAGAATATAAGCGTAATTCCATCAACATCTCTAACAACCCCCAGACCACTCGTTGCCTAGTATCGCATACCCCCGGCCACTAGGCCTGATGCCTTCTTTACTCCCAGTCACAACATTCGTCTCATCTTTTTTTTTTTTTTTCTGTGTATATAATATTTGAATATGATGGTGTGTACTGTAACTATACGTATCAAACATTGATAACATTATTTAATAGATACTCTATGTGTCCATGAAAACCAGAGTTAGTCAAACGACTATGAAAGCGTGCACGGAAAATTCCCGGTTGGAAAATTGCCAGTGGGGAAAATTCCAATGGAGAAAATTACCAGTCATTCACTTTTCTATTTTGTAATTATGAAAAAAAGGAAATACTAGTTTTTGTATAAATGAGCATTTCAGGAAATGGAAAGTTTATAAATCTAAAACAAAAGCTATATTGATCAACATTAATTTTTGGTATGATGAATGGATTTATAAAACATTCCCTCATAATATAAATGGGAAAAAAATTAAAAGTAAAAGCTTGGAAATTTAAAGGAACAGTTTTATTAATCAACATTAATGTTTGGTATAAAAAATAGATATGTGAAACACGTCATTATAATGTAAATGAAGAAAATAAAAATAAAAAAAAAGGTTTAAAATGAGTGGAGGTTATAAGCAATAGATCGAAGAAACCTGATTTTGTCGTCTTTGTCTTATAGCTCAACAGTCCTCTTTATTCTATCATTGGCATTTTTCTATTTTTTCAATTATGAGTCCCATCTCATTCAAAATGCAATATATTTGTTTTGACTAAAATTTCCTCATTCTTCAAAAATGAGATACATTTCCATATATTTGGATGCCACTGGGGGACATTTTCGGGAAAAGCATTGTTGAACCCTTCAATGCTGTTGTTGGACCATAGCATGCCACTCTCCACTGTGGAATGAACATTCCACTTAGTAATTGGGGGCACTGGCTATGGCCTTCTATTGTTACCCCTTCCTCTCATAACACCAATGTATGTCAATACAAAATAAGACAGAAATTCAATTCCAGAATATCTTCATCTGTTGATAGCTCTTCAAAGGCTGCAACCACATCATGACACGGGAGGAAAAGCCAGAGCAGAAAAGCAACATACCTTCAAAATAAAGCTGCTTTCATTGTAGTATCGGGTTTTGAAACCAAGGTCAACAATTTTTCTGTAGAGAGCCTGGCTTAAGTGGAAGAAACAACCATTGTGGTCGGTTTGGGGAAAAACGCTAGCTAGTACATTTATTGTAGCCTTCTCAAAATCGCTCATTATCGTATAGGGGTCTTGTTGCATTAAATTCTTGATTATCGTGAACAGGCATTCATAAGGTTTGTTAGGAAGAAGTGCAAAAGCACGGGAGAAGCTTGAATTTTCAAGCTGAACATGAATTGTAAATAGCTGATAAAACACATCAGGTGACATCCACTGCCCAATTTTTATATTTTCTTAAATCCCGAATGTCACCATTTGTGATAAATAACAATACCATATTTTCACCATCAGATCCAGAATCATATTGGAGGAATCTTTCTTTGGAATCAAGATTTTGGAATTCAGGTGGAATTACGGTTCCAGTCCTTTCAGATGGGAGTGGTGGGGTACACAATTTTTGTTGCTTCCAATGTCAAATATTTCTACCTAAATGTTGCACATTCCTTAGCTCGGCACGCCCACAAGCATCTAAAGAAGATAAACAATTTGCAATCACAACTGCTTCCTTCAGTTCTTAGATAGCCACCTTAGCACCCACTTTGATCTTGGTGGAATGGTGAACGTATTGATTAATCCGTTTTACAATTTCATATTTATGCTCCTTTGATTTAGTGTGTATCCAAGCTGTGCACGATTTCTGATCTTTCAATATATTCCCAGTAGATTTTTGTTCCTTGCTTGTTCTTTCCATTTTGTTGGTACATGTATTGTAGTTCATCAACTAGAATATCCTTATCCCATTCACTTTTTACAACAGCAGCCATTACGTGTTCAGAGAATCACAAAAATACTGTAGATCTTTCATACCACTTCGCACCTGAACTGTTTCTTATTTAAGTAACTCGAGTAAATTCGTATCCAAATAAATCGAACACGTAGATATAAAATACTAAGTTTAGGCTCGAACAAACATTTATAAAATGAAAAGTAGTATTTTTGGAATAAATGACCAATAACAAAAAGGAAATAATCTAAAAGAACTATAATGTTAATCAATGGTAGTTTTAAGCCCAATAAACATTTAAAAATTTATCACTAGACAATGACAATTATCTACCCGGCAATTTTCCAACAGACAATTTTCCGGCTGGCAATTTTCCTAGGTAATCCTATTCTCATTGACTGTATAGCCAGATTACATTTTACGTGTCTAAGGAGACCAGAACGATGAAGTGAGTATTGGTCAACAAAATAAAATCGTTCATACTTCCTTCTTGTGTTCTTTCTTTTTTGTATAATTATGGTCAGTCTCTAGGGCATTGTCCCTTGCCTCTGTCATTCATTAGCGGCCTTTAAACCTTTAAAGCCTTCAATCAATATTCTCCATGTCTCCTCACCTTCTCTGAGGTTTCCCCCACCCTGACCATCTAAAATGTTGTCCCTTTGTATACAGGACAGCATTTGTTCTTCGTCTTACCTCCACAGATTTGTACCATACTCGTAGTGAATAGGAATATCAATACATCTACAACTGCATAACATTCTAATATATAATAGTGATGTGACAATGATGGAGGGACATAGGTGTGTTGAGGAGACCTGGAACAAAGGGTAGAAAAGGAAAGGTAAGTAGGCGAGAAAGGGGAGATCGAAGCAGGGTTGGTTACGGAATGGTTCAGCAGTGTGTTATTGTTGAGGGGGTTGGGGTTAGGGGGCGGCAGAATTGTACCGGATATCCTTCGAATACGTCGACTTGACTAGTTAGCTTTGTATTATCATTGTTCTTGAAGTGCTACACAAGTTTTAAATATCTAGATGCATTGCCTACACGGAAAACTAAATAGATAAATTGATAAAAAGGGTGTAGTCCTTTGCTAATGAAAAGTCTTGGGACACTGCAAGCCTAAGACACACATCGAGTTTTCCATTTTTCAATAAATTTCTGGTTTTAGATTTTACTTGCTTATAGCTGAAAAGATGCATTCACATGTGTCCCACAAAACATGAAGTATCTCAGCTTGGGAATCTATCCTTTCAAACCTACTTCCAAAAATTCTCCTGCTTAAAATTTTTCTTTGCAAGCAACAATAAGTCAGACTGTTGTTGACACAACTCGGGATGAAGTCCTGGTAACTGTGTCTCCACATTAACTTCCATTGGTTTGTTAAGTCTCTAAATCTGTTTTCAGATTAATTCAGGAATTAAGCTTTCCTTTTTTTCTGACAAAGCATGAAATGTCTGAATTTATACCATCTGGATGATCCCACGGCATGATGGAAAGTATACAAGATCATTATTTCTCAAGCAAGCATTATATTGTTACAGCCTCTTGCAGAAACATTTTCTTGCTGTGTTATAAGCACAAATTAAGTACATTCAAGTGGGTGGTCATGTCTGTGAGAAATGTTAGAGAGCAAATAAAGTCTCTTCCATGTAGGTGAGTTACGTGCAATGTTGTATTGCCAATAAAGGAAAAAAAATCTCTCTCTGTACAGCAAAAAAAAAAAAAAGAAAAAAAAAATGCTGGAGCGTTTTCCAGCTCTAAGCCACCTGTTACTTGAGTGCAAGGGTACATCACTAAATTCATCATTCAATTCTTCCAGGGAAGATATAAATTTTCTGTATCGTGATTTATTACTGCTTCTGATTAAATTTACTATCCTGACCACACACTGCATGTCATCACTCATCTGTAATACCGTGCCGCATAATGCTTCTTGTTGGATAATGCTGTGGAGAGTGATACAGTCAACTACTTTTTCCTTCTCTATACCAACCAGTCCCACATTGCTGTCAGTCAAAGGTCTTGTACCCACTATTACAGTGCAAGAGCATTTTTCAAATATTCCATATTTGTTGCCAACTAACGCCAGTGGAGCATTAGTATCAACCTCTTATGTTACCACTCAAGGACTTCTTCATCTTAACTAGTTATACGTGTACCACGAAATCCTCCTCTGCAGTACGGGTGAATAAGATTAACTGGCTGTTGTCATTTATATTTGTACTCTATCTAAAGCCAATGAAAAATATAAACAGTATTTCTGTATGTGTTTCAATTTTAAAGAAACTTGCTCATTAAGATCAGTAACTCATCTTGCAAGTTTTTTATTTTTGTGAGATAATAACCCAATTTAAAAAAATTTTGGTAATTGTAGATGGTAATATAATATTGAACTGCTCAGTGGTGATATTTTTATAAACAACTACTTTAATACAAGTAGCAATGGTGTTATAATACAATTACTTTAATACAAGTAGCAATGGTGTTTATAATATCTTATTCTAGGACACGAGAAGGGATGCACGTATCAGTTATGTTAACCAGATTCTCAATCAATAGAATAAAAGGCTTAATGATTTTATACAATTATGACCAGTTCAAATGCAAAAACTACTCAAAGTGCCATTCCAGCCTCTTTTAAATTTTATATGTATCTTGCATGAGTATGGACCATCAGGTACAGTCTGCTCAGTCTTAATTACCAACAAAATCATGTCATGATGAGCGTCCTGATTGGAGAACTAACCTTACATAGTTAAAGCAACTTCAGTTATTTGAAGAAATGTTAGTTTTCACCACAAAATTTTAGAAGTAGGAACAATGACTAACTAGTATCAGCAGTTCTAGCGAGGTTGTAAATATTTATGAACTATGATCCCTAATATAGGATCTTTAGAATTTGAGGTTAATGAAAGACAGGAAAAATCAATTAGACAATGGCTAGGTTAAGTAAAATTTGGATAGCAAATCGCATGAAATTACATATAAAAATCGGGCTATGTATCAGTTTAGTAAGATCGGTGTTACTGAAGGGACATGAGTCGTAGTATGATAGTGAAGCAATATCCAACAGATTTTGTAGATATGAGAGCAAAGCCCTCATAAGAGTATTGGGAGTTGAATGGCAAGATAGGATTAAAAATAAAACTATACTGTAAGAGAGATTATTCGAGTGCCATATGTGGATGAAATCATGGCGAGGGGTAGATGGAGATGGTTTGGGCACGTTCTTTGCACTCCCCAAGAGAGTTTAGTTCACCAAACTTTCAACTGGGCTCCACAAGGCACTAGAGGAATTTGAAAACCCAGTCCTACGTGACTGAAGACTATGAAGCATGAAGTAGGAGATCATGAACGAGGAAGTATTGAATTAAAAGCTGAAGTTAGAGACGACTGGGGAAATCTAACCGAGGCCCTTTGCGTCAATAGGCGTAGGAGATGATGATGATTATGATATAAATGTCAACTATCGACCGAATAATTTTTATTAATCTGTCGATGTATTTATCTAAAAAAAATTCTAAATAAGCTAAAATTGGTGACTATATTCCAGATGAGCAACAAAATAAAGGATAGCTCTGGTGTCCTTTACTCTTAACTTTTTTTTTTCCAAAGATTAACTATGAAAGAAAATATGTATTCTTAATTCATGTTTATAACTGATTCATACATGAAAATTAACAATTAGAATGTGCAGGAAAAAAAGTTAAATATGAGAGAATGGCAAAAAAAAAAAAATAATAAAATAAAAAACCTAGCACAAAGAATAGAGATTCTGGTTCAGGATTCATAAGTTGATGATCGTATAGAACACTATAGGCAATCTGGTCATTTCAATGTTTTACTTTATTTCTTACGTCACTTTAAACCTATTTAGAGAGAGAGAGAGAGAGAGAGAGAGAGAGAGAGAGAGAGAGAGAGAGAGAGAGAGAGAGAGAGAGAGAGATGCACGTCAGCCTGTGGACAGGTTTGAATAATAAAAACTGCTATGAGGAAACTGTGAAAGAAGCAGACGTTATTCGTGACTTTTAGCAGAAAGGCTTCGTATTCTGTTGCGACGTGGTAAGGAATATGAAATGAACTTTTCTTCGTCTTTTTCAGTATTTAGGGGAGTTTTCAGAGTTTCTAGTTGGTATCGTTTTGAATTTATGTTGATGATAACATCTATGTTCATAAAATCAGTGACATTTGTCGGTACTATCTTAGTTCTTCACTTAAGTCTTTGTAATCAATAAAGTAAACAACAAAAGTATTTTTTATCCTACACCCGATTAGGAATCTGAATACATTAAAAGTATTCAACAACAGTGAGAGAAAACTATTTCCCAATATATACAAAAGACCTTAAGATGTTATTTTCATTTTTTTAATTATTACTATTTTGCCTTAACTTTAATGTATTCATTAATTCGTAATTCATTATTCACAAACGAACAGTCTATATTCAAATAAAAATATCCTGGCAAAACCTCTACTGTTAATACGTAAGGGCTCTTTAAGGGCGTTCATGAATAGCAGAGGCAACAGACAGTGGCATTGTCCTATCAAGTAGGACAGTGCCCTAGAGACTGACCACACACACACACACACACACACACATATATATATATATATATATATATATATATATATATATATATATATATATATATATATATATATATATATATATATATATGTATATGATCAGCACCCAAGCCCCCTCTCCACAGGACCAAGGAGGACCAGGTAGT
>NC_090744.1:88188498-88200998 GCF_036898095.1 Palaemon carinicauda | reverse complement strand
TTTCAACTAAACTATCCCAATTCTTTTGCCAATTCTTAAAAATCAAATTCTTAATGTTGGGTAAACAATCATCACAAAGAATGGGATACCTTCTTGGTAGAAAATCAGCTGCAGGGTTCTTTGCCAGTAAATTTGCCTTCTCATTTTCAGACACACCAACATGTGCTGGAACCCAACAAAATCGAACTCTTATACCTTTAAAACTAAAGGATTACAGGAATTAAAACCTTCTAAAGCTTGAAGTATACTCCTTGCATCACTAAAAATGGTAAAATTACCCCCTCTTCTAATGCTATTTTTACAATAGTGGTTAGTTTTCAGTAAATATGGTGAGATGGGGTACCTCAAGAGGATAAAGGGCGGGGGTGGAAAATGTTGAATGTGTGTACGTGTGTGTGTACACATCTATATAATAAATTAGCAGTCTTTTTTTCCGGGTTGCGTACACTAGTAATATCAAATATAAGAGATAATGATTTTATCAGTTCCAGAAATAGAGGGCAGAGTTCTTCCCAAGGATGGCAATCTATTTATATAGGAGTAAAATACAAACAAGCTATGATATTAGTTGCTACAATTAGTTAATTAAGGATACAATGGTGTAAGTCACAATAAGTAATTTTCATATAAAGGGGAAGACGTATATTATTATTATTATTATTATTATTATAATTATTATTATTATTATTACTATATACTCCAAATCCAACACCAGTTTTGTATTTGGACCCATCAGTATATATAAAGGTCGATTCCCTATGTTCTGCAACATGTTCCATAAAAAGAGACCTGGTTTCTAAGTCAGTCATATTCTTTTTAACGCCAATAAAATATTTACAAAAAGATAGCTCTGGTAATTTCCATAGAGGTGTTGTTGATACCTTAAATGGAACCACCTTATTTCTAATTATATCAAGACTGTCTATCATTTGTTTCACCCGAAAACCATAAGGTTGCGGGGATTTTGGATGTAACTCAAACTATGTAGAGTGCCTTACAAGGATTGCAGTCTGACAGGCTAAAGCATTAGCAAGTCTTTGCAACCTAGACCAATACCAAATAATAGAAAACTTTCGATAAAGGTTTAACGGTAATTCTCCAGCATTAACAAGGCGGTCTGGAATAGGCGAAGTTCTAAATCATTATGTTACCAATGTGGTACCAGTATGGTGTATAGACTTTAAAATCTTTAATCGTCTTGGGGGTGGCTGAGGAGTATATTTCACACCTATAACTAATTTTTGAAGAAGTTAATGTCTTGTATAACTTTAAAATAGTTTTGCGGTCTGCCCCCATGATGTATGGAAGAAAACTTTTAAAAAGCTTCACAGTATCAAGACATTTTATATATAATGATTTTAAGTGAGGAATTCATGTCAACCTTCATTCAAATATCAAGCCTGAAAACCTAACTTCACTTACCCATGGGATCTGTTGACGTTTGATGTACATATATGAGTCTGGATGTACTCCCTGAATACGACAGAAATGGCCTACAGCAGTTCTGCTTGTCGAAAACTTAAACCCATTCATATCAGCACACTGAATAAAATTGTATTTTGGGAGTTGTAGTTTTCTCTCAATTATTACAATTTTAGCTCCAGCAAATGACATGGAGAGATCATCTACAAATAGTGTTGAGAGAATATCTTGGAGAATGACAAAGGATATACCATTAATGGCTAGTGCAAATAGGCTTACACTTACTACACTACCCTAGGAAACTCCTCCTTCCTGACATTTTCTCTCTGGTAGAATTTCCCCCACTCACTCTAAAAAAATCTATGTGAAATAAATGATTGAATGAACGATGTTAGCTCTCCTCGTTATCCAAAATTATGAATGGTTTCAAGTATATCATCTCTTCATGCAGTATTATATGCCTTTTTGAGGTAAAAAATAGACTTAATGGTGTTGTTTGGAAACAAATTCTTCACAAGTAGAGAACTCAAGTCGTATCAACACACCAGTTGAGTGCATTTTTCCAAATCCACACTGGATAGGTGATAAAATTCCCCTCTTTTCCAGGTACCACATCAGTCTTGCATTGACCATCTTCTTCATGATCTTACATAAGCACGATGTCAATGCAATTGGTTGATGGTTTGCCTCTAGAAATATTATCCTTACCAGGTTTTAAAAAGGCTAAAATAATGGATAATTCCCAAACACTTGGATAACTATAACCATGCCATAATCTGTTATTAAGGCTTAGAATAAATAACTTGGTATTAGCAGGTGCATTTTTAATCATTGCATATGGAATTCCATCAGGTCAGGGACTGTATCATTACAAGTAGCAAGTGTGGAATCAAATTCTCTTTCAGTAAAAGGAGAATTGTAGGACTCTTTCCTTCCTGTTGGAAGATTTAAAATTTTCTTTTCTTCAATGCTCCTATACTGGTAACCAGGAGCTGCTTCACACTTGCAGGATACATTTGAGAAATGATCAGCCATGGCATTGCTAACCTCTGTTGCTCCAGTCAAATACTGATCATTTACCTTCAACACTGGTGGTGGGTTGGTGGTGAACATTATTATTATTATTATTACTAGCCAACCTACAACCCTGGTTGGAAAAGCAAGATGCTCTAAGCCCAAGGGCTCCAATAGGGAAAAATATCCCAGTGAGGAAAGGAAATAAGGAAATAAATAAATGATGAAAACAAATTAACAATAAATCATTTTAAAAACAGTAACAACGTCAGAACAGAAATGGCATATATAAACTATAAATAGACTTATGTCAGCCTGTTCAACATAAAAACATTTGTTGCAACTTTGAACCTTTGAACTTTTGAAGTTCTACTGATTCAACCACCCGATTAGGAAGATCATTCCACAACTTGGTCACAGCTGGAATAAAACTTCTAGAATACTGTGTAGTATTGAGCCTCATGATGAAAAAAGGCCCGGCTATTAGAATTAACTGCCTGCCTAGTATTACGAACAGGATGGAATTGTCCAGGAAGATCTGAATATAAAGTAAGGTTATAGTTATGAGAAATCTTATGCAACATGCATAATGAACTAATTGAACGGCGGTGCTAAAGATTAATATCTAGATCAGGAATAAGAAATTTAATTGACCGTAAGTTTCTGTCCAACAAATTCAGATGACAATCAGCAGCTGAAGACCAGACAGGAGAACAATACTCAAAACAAGGTAGAATAAAAGAATTAAAACACTTCTTCAGAATAGATTGATCACCAAAAATATTGAAAGAATTTTTCAATAAGCCAATTTTTCTGTGCAATTGAAGAAGACGCAGACCTAATGTGTTCCTCAAAAGTAAATTTGCTATCGAGAATCACACCTAGAATTTTAAAAGTCATTCAAAGTTAAAGAAACCTTATTAATAGGCCAGCTATCTGTTTTACTTTTCTTCACACAGAGGATGGTGGTGTTCTACTGTTAATGGAAAAAACAAAAGACACCCAAGACTGGCACCTAGCATCTTTTATGGCATGATGGAACTGTGCTCTACATTTGGTTTGTACAATTAAATTTTCTTAAGTACGGCGTCTGCGCAATCCTTCTTGTGGATCTGCGGAAGGCAGTTAGTTCTGAAGACCACCAGGGGATTAGATGTTGTTTGAATAACCCTGTGGTTCTTGGAATAAAATTGATTCCTGTTGTATCCTGTGGTATCATCTATGTCTTCAAACTGTTCTGCACTACCCTCAATGTCACTTAGCTCACAAAATTTAACCCAATCCTCCTTGTAAAGATTCCATCACTGCGATCTTTGTAAATGGGGACCATTTTTGGTGTTTATAATGATTGGTGCATGATTACTAGTAGGCCAATCATCTAATGACTCCAATCGAAATCGAGAAGGCAGTTAGAATTTGCAATAGAAAGGTCAAGGCATGACAGGGTCAAGGTACCTGTCTGAACATGAAAGGGTGTGTGTTCTCCTGATTTAAGGAGTCTGACATCCTCATTTTCCACAATTGATGATATGAAATTGTCCCTGGTGTTTGCTAAAACATCACCCCATAAAGGATGTCTACTATTCAAATCTCCAAGGAAAGGAAAAGGTGGAGGGAGCTGTTGAATCACCTCTACTAAATTATCCAACAAAATATTTTCATTTGTAGGTGAGTACTGAGAGCATATTGTATATTTTCTTCTTATATCAATATGTACAACCACCGCCTGCAAAGGTGTACGAATAGACAAAGGTATTTGAGGAACATCTCAACAAACGTATATGAGACTTTTGCCATAGCTCCCTTCTTGGTGATCATATGATGTCCTATGGCTAATATTCACAATGAAAAGGAGTATCAGAATCAAACTTACTCTCCTGTAGACATAAAGTTGTGAGGGAATGCTCGTGAATTAAGAGCTTAAATTTTTCACATTTTGCCATTAAACCCTGACAATTCCATTGCAAAATGGAATAAAAAACATTAATTTATTTTCTGGAATACATCTTGGATGAAGTCTTCCCATTGATAATTTTTGATTTAACAATATTTCCTCCAGGCTTTTTAAGTGAGGGTCTTGAAAAGTTAGGTTTTGCATTAGCCTTTTCAAAGTTCTTTTTAGCTAATTCTTGAGTGGGATGGTGGACCTCAACTTGAATTTTGTATTGATTAAAGTATTTTTTTTGTTGATCTGAATTATCAACAGGCAGAACATCATATTTATTTGATGTTGGTGATTTTAATGGAAGGGGGTGAGAGATGGAGGTCTTTCTTTTTCTCTATCAATAGTTAGTGATCTATCAGCTTTTGGTGTTTTCCCCACTACAGGTACACATGATAACTCGGTTTTATCTGAAACCTTCATCAAATCAGGCAAAGGTATAGTCTGAGAGAGGTTAATATTATCATTTTTAATAAGGGACAAAGGTTTAAAGGCTGTGTGCAAAGTCTTAGGAGGTGATATTCTTGCCCTATCATGCAGCATTTTATCAGAAGATGGCGAATTTCTTTTTTTGTGGGTAATACTCGCAGTAATAGGTAGGTTGGATGTCTCCTGCAGCAGTTTTCCTCCTGATTTCAATACCTATGCAAAGCTTGTTGATTTACTCGATAGTCTCTTGGTGCTGGATTTATTGAGGGCAGCCTCTTCTAATTTATAGTGCTGTCAGCTCCCATCGGTAGGTTCATGATTCAAATTGTATATAGTTTAAACAACTGGCCTCTGGTATATATTTTCCATGATAAACATTGGAGCAAGTACTACACATTTTTCAGTCTTGCAAATTTTCGAAGGATGCTCATATCTTAAGCAATAAAACATTGCAGTGGCTTCTGCTTAAAACTCAAACTTTAATTAATTTATTTTTTTATGTAAATGTGGAAAGGAATATCAGCATCCTGGAAAGTAAGGATAATCATTGACCTTCCAGGGACTTTATTCACTTTTCATACCGTTAAAGGCCACATGGCCAGTATCTCTTCTTCTGTAAACTAATACAAGTCTATTGAAAACTACTCCCATTCCATAACTGAAGTTTAGATTGGGTTCCACATCCAATTTTATGTCATAATTCTGACTTTAAATTACATAGTATAACAGATTTTGATTCGCATTTGGCACTTATGAGGAAACTTTTTTTTCCGAAATGAGATATATCTCCTGGTGCAATGGTACCTACTTTTGGAGAAATTTGCATATCTTAAAATAATTTCCTTTACTCTCTTTTGATTGGGCAATATGCCTCTTAGGTGGTTTTGACTTTCTCTGGGAGGGTAGAACCACCTCAATCTGCAGGTTTGTATATATCTAGATACCCCATTACAAAGCACACACTGATATTCAAATTATTGATTTTGATATTCATAAGGTCACAGATTGTATTTAATGCTTCATCATGTTATCAAATGATATCCTTGTATCCCATTTGTCATTTTCAAGTCTCATTTGAATTTCTTTGATGCTGCCATAACATTAAAATGGTTTTATTCAGGACATCATTTTTAATTTCTATGGGAGTTTGGGTGATGTGAAGAATTCACAGTTTTCCTATGTTACCCAAATTATTTGGTTTTTGAGCATCTGTAGAATGGTCCTTTTTAGTTTCCAGATCGTCAACAGAGGTGTTAACTTTGTAAAAAAATAAACAAGCTGGATTAATCACCTCTTATCAGAGGATGTCAAGTCGTGCTATCCCATGTGCCTCAACACGAGAAGAGGCTTCAGCGAGGACCAGTCCTCTATTAGAAAGGGTCTGCCTCTCTTTAGGTTGGCGTAAATTGGTCAGTGGGGGTAATTACCCCTCCCACCGACGACTCCAATGCTTATCATCCCCATTACCTGCAAATATGGGAGACTTAAAACCAGATCACTGGAGCCCAATCTTAACACACTAAGTTTGCACCTAATGGGGTCTGCCAGAGGGTGATGACATCTAAATTTAAAGCATATACAAAACCTGGTCAATGTTCGAACAGTGGTAGTCAACAAAAATAGATAAAGTGGAAATAAAGAAGATGGCTTATAGAGGCCTAGTCTTAGGCTGGTCTTTCAGAACTGGTCCTAACGGTATGGTTGAACCTGCCAAGTTGTATTATCACCCCACCTCAATCATTGAGACACTCAAGCCCCTTCCACTGTAGCAAAGTGCTGGACCATTGGAGTGGACTCTATACAAAAGAAGAATTAAATAGAATAAATTACGATTCAAACTGTTGGAACCTAGATTTATGTCTACTTTAGGCTCCCTAGACTATATAATAAGCTCCCACGAAACATTCGAATGATTGTAGACATTAAGGCTTTTAAGAGGAAACTGAAGACTTTCTTATTTCATGAGTCTTTTGACAGTGGCGATTTAACAGTAAATGAACAATACGCGATATGAAACGTTAGATACTCTGAACGAACAAGGTAAAATGACAGTGGAGGTCCTGTAGAGAGTGGGGCTCCCCTGCTGTATGGGACCGGAAAAGCAGCCATCGAAGTAAGTAAAGTAACCCATGTTTTTCAAATTTCCACGTTTTTTTTGTTGCTCTAATTACCATCTTATTTTCAAGAAAGATAACTTTGGTATTTATTTACAATTAAGGATATTTATGTTAAAGGGAGCTAATAAAAGCTATAAAAATATTATTTTGTCGGAAATTCTTTATTCCACAATTTTTAATGAAAAGTATTCCTAAACATTGTATTAATTCTTTTTGTGAGCGATTTCAGATGGTGACTTTGTTTGATAAGTCGTTTATTCTTTACGAAATGAGGGTCGAATATCTATCAACTTGTGTTTCATAAACATTTTACATCCCCAAAAGTCTCTCCCACATATTCCCAAATTTACGCTTATCCAGCTATTAGCCCTTTTTTTTTTTTTTTTTTTTTTTTTTTTTTTTTTTTTTTTTTTTTTTTTAAAGTAGTAAATGCATCGGGTACCCTCATTAACATGGTGTCAGCTGAGAACCATTTGTTCATCAGTTTTCTTTTCCTTCCAAAGTCATTGCTCATAACTTGTCGAAGTGGTGATGCGAATTTTCAACGTCTCTACTAGTGATGTCATCAGCTTCTTTTTCGATCCAAGACCTAAATGTGAAGCTTGGCAATTTGTCCATTTCTTTTGAATATATTATCGTAAATTAACGATATTGATAATTTTATATTAGTGTCAGCTTGAAATTTCTCTTACTAAGTTGATCACTAGATTTAACAATTAACAGATCATTACTATTTCCTCTAAAATATATGGTGACTATCCCGGTGAAATATATCTCCTTTCAGAAACATTTTTCCTGCCACACTTGATTGTATATACTTGTTTGCTGGTTCTCTGGTATCGAAAAAGAGCACGAACAACTAGTCTTAATATTCTCTCTCTCTCTCTCTCTCTCTCTCTCTCTCTCTCTCTCTCTCTCTCTCTCTCTCTCTCTCTCTCTCTCTCTCTCAAGAGCAAAAGTTGAGTAGAAGAACCGTTATAAGATGCGAATGTCTTGAAAATCTAGAGTTGCAACATCACTTACACGAGAGAGAGAGAGAGAGAGAGAGAGAGAGAGAGAGAGAGAGAGAGAGAGAGAGAGAGAGAGAGAGAGAGAGGGGGGGGGAGATTAGGCTGTATCCAAGAACTAACAAAAAGAACTCCGTACCTGGTATTCACTTCAAACTTTAGATAAAGAAGTATCTTCTAAATAAACGAATGAAAGGATTAGAATCTTCTTCAGTAACTCAATATTTTCTTTCTCACTCAAATGTATTGATTACTAGAGCATCGTGTCCTCATAGTATGGAATGCCTACTCCCTACGCAACATGAAACGTGGCTCATTTATTTGGTGGATTATTGGGGGTACAAAATGCTTTTGTCCATTACCAGATTTGAAAGAGGTTTTCGTGCAGTTATGATCATAGAATCGTTACAGGTTCTTTTCATATGCAAATAAAAGGATTCGACAACAGCAATTGAAATATGCGAAATGAATATAAAAAGAAACTTGAAAACATAACGCGTTTATTCACAAAATTGTATAAAAAATATATAATATTAATAGTTAGATGGATAGGGACAGGCAGGACAGTAAAGCAATCAAATACTTAAATAAAATGTTGGAGAGTTTTTCTTAACTGTCGAGATGATGCCAGTATCTGTGAATTTAGGTTTGCGAACGTCGCAGAAGGGCGACTGAAGCTTAACTGAAGTTGGCACGATGAATTCCGACTTGAAGGCTTCACAGAAAGGGTAGATTCAAGATGAGACAGAAACGTTTTCTCTCAGAACTTGGTGATAGTGTAACAGGTAGGTCAGGCCGCAGGCAGTTTTGGCTATTTCCCGTCACAAACAGGACCTGCTTCTCTTCGTCTCGGACGTAACAAGATGAGTGTTTGTAGTCTTAGGGGGAAGGTCGGAACCTGTCTCTCTCTGACTTCCTCGTTCCTATCATGTCTGGACGTGATTCCTATCTCATCTGGACATTCTCCTCTGGAGACATATAATTATTTATGGACGAAACTAATTTCGATGGACAATTGTCATTTCCATACTAATTATTTTATTTATATATATATATATATATATATATATATATATATATATATATAGATATATATATATAGTATATATATATATATATATATATATATATATATATATATATATATATATATATATATATATATATATATATATATTATGCATGCTGATTGGTTACCTCAAATACATCCACTTCGGTCTCAATATAGAAGCTTCTAGAAAAAAATTTCTGATGCAATCTGCACCAGATGTTGCATCATACAACAAAAGTAGGGCTTGAGATCCACGGTGATGACATTTTCCATAAACTGGGATTTTAATCAAGGCTTGGTGTGTCCGCCAAAGTTCTAACACCAGTAATTAAAATGATGACATATTTGACTAAACACCACCTGAATTTCTTCTCGTTGCTGACACTGAAAAAAAAAGCGGGGTTTCTATATTATGACACGGTCATGAGTACATCATACTAATCAACTATTATAGATTTCTCACTTTTTGAGGAGAGGTGAAAGTAAAACCTAAAACAGCAATTTTTTTTGCTAAAGAATGCTGTTGAGGTGTAAATCTGGAACATTTATAGTACTGTGAAGTTACGTACCCAGATTTTACCTCATCCCTCTAATATATAACTTCACAATTTTACCCCTCTTAATGAGAGAATGCCTTGACGCAGTAATGGGGTTTCTTCATATTGTTGAAAAATTGTGACGGTCAAGAGGGCTCTCGAACTTGGGGAAATTGCTCCCCTAGTTCGAATCTAAATTTCTCTTCCTTTTCTCTATTCCTTCTGCTCAATATTACTTTGACCTTATCCTGATTTTATCAACTTTCTTTTGTCTTGCTATCTTAACCCTATGAGTATTATTTCTTTCAAGTTTATATATATATATATATATATATATATATATATATATATATATATATATATATATATATATATATATATATATTTCAAATAAGCCATATATATTAATACTTTATAGTCTGGATTCTCTTAACGACCTCAGGATCAGAGCCCCAGGCGGAATCACCCAAAGCTATAATATCAGGCCGGCCGGGATTTGAACCCTGGTCCAAGATATCTGTATGCCAGTGACCATACCACTCAGCCACGAAGAAAGATAAAAGTCAATGAACATTCTTCTGTACATATACCTGTCAAATTCAGGTTTTCTGTACTTAGAATTGAAATCAACCCATCTTCACCATCGTAGGTAATTGGTAGGTTTGGGACTTGGCATTCGATTATTGATAAATTTTTGCACATTTAAACGTGAATTTTTCATATTTCAAATAAGCCATATATATTAATACATTAAAGTCTGGAGTCTCTGAACGACCTCAGGATCAGAGCCCCAGGCGGAATCACCCAAAGACTATAATATCACACCGGCCGGGATTTGAACCCTGGTCCAGGATATCTGTATGCCAGTGACCATACCAGTCAGCCACGAAGAAAGATAAAAGTCAATGACAATTCTTCTGTACATATACCTGTACAGAGTGGTATGGTCACTGCATACAGATATCCTGGACCAGGGTTCAAATCCCGGCCGGTATGATATTATAGTCTTTGGGTGATTCCGCCTGGGGCTCTGATCCCGAGGTCGTTAAGAGAATCCAGACTTTAATGTATTATTATATATGGCTTATTTGAAATATGAAAAAAACACGTTTAAATGTGGAAAATTTTTTTCATTAATCAAATGCCAAGTCCCAAACCTACCAATTAGCTACGATGGTGAAGATGGGTTGATTTCAATTCTAAGTACAGAAAACCTGAATTTGACAGGTATATGTACAGAAGAATTGTCATTGACTTTTATCTTTCTTCGTGGCTGAGTGGTATGGTCACTGGCATACAGATATCCTGGACCAGGGTTCAAATCCCAGCCGGTGTGATATTATAGTCTTTGGGTGATTCTGCCTGGGGCTCTGATCCCGAGGTCGTTAAGAGAATCCAGACTTTAATGTATTAATATATATGAATTATTTGAAATATTAAAAAAACACGTTTAAATGTGCAAAAATTTATCAATAATCGAATGCCAAGTCCCAAACCTACCAATTAGCTACGATAGTGAAGATGGGTTGATTTCAATTCTAAGTACAGAAAACCTGAATTTGACAGGTATATGTACAGAAGAATTGTCATTGACTTTTATCTTTCTTCGTGGCTGAGTGGTATGGTCACTGGCATACAGATATCTTCGACCAGGGTTCAAATCCCGGCCGGTGTGATATTATAGTCTTTGGGTGATTCCACCTGGGATTCTGATCCCAAGGTCGTTAAGAGAATCCAGACTTTAATGTATTAATATATATGGCTTATTTGAAATATGAAAAAAACACGTTTAAATGTTCAAAAATTTATCATTAATCGAATGCCAAGTCCCAAACCTACCAATTAGCTACGATAGTGAAGATGGGTTGATTTCAATTCTAAGTACAGAAAACCTGAATTTGACAGGTATATGTACAGAAGAATTGTCATTGACTTTTATCTTTCTTCGTGGCTGAGTGGTATGGTCACTGGCATACAGATATCCTGGACCAGGGTTCAAATCCCGGCCGGTGTGATATTATAGTCTTTGGGTGATTCCACCTGGGATTCTGATCCCAAGGTCGTTAAGAGAATCCAGACTTTAATGTATTAATATATATGGCTTATTTTAAATATGAAAAAAAACACATTTAAATGTGTAAAAATTTATCATATATATATATATATATATATATATATATATATATATATATATATATATATATGTGTGTGTAGATGTATGCATATTTATATATATATAAATATATATATATATATA
The DNA here is from genome assembly GCF_036898095.1 of Palaemon carinicauda. Classification (NCBI taxonomy): domain Eukaryota; kingdom Metazoa; phylum Arthropoda; class Malacostraca; order Decapoda; family Palaemonidae; genus Palaemon; species Palaemon carinicauda. The sequence continues at coordinate 88,189,223 of NC_090744.1, read as the reverse complement.
TATATATATATATATATATATATATATATATATATATATAATGTATGTATATATGTATATATACATATATATAAATATATATATATATATATATATATATATATACATATATAATTATTTCATTTATTCATATATTTTTTATTTGTTTATGTTTATTTTACTTGAATGGCGTGGACATTTCCATATTCATTATTATTGCTTGCTTAGATGAATGGGAGAAGGGATCACGGTTGGGAGGTATTTCCATTCAAAGCTATATATGAGAGTATTGGATGATCTCAGCCATCCCGGAGATAGTTTAGATCTATCCTATAGGATAGGAATATTTTTTTTAGCATTAATCAAATTATTATCAAATGGAGAAAAAATGAAATCTATATTCAACGTCTTTTCGCTTTTTCAATAATTCCTGTATACATCAATAATGTTTTATGGAAAATATTAGGAATTTCTTATCAATGACTTGCCAAGAAACTTCCAATGTAAAACGACCTTTTCTTTTGTAAGGAAGAAAAACAAAACAAAAAAATCTCGTTTTAGTTTGATCTTTTGAAGGAGAGAATAATAAGAATAGTTAAGCCAGAGCACTTATTCTAAGAACCTAAAATTATTAATACAAATCTGAAACTTCAAAAGCATTCCCTTTTTGTTTAAGAATTATCAGATTACTTATGATAAATACTATTAATTTATGGAGGGTATCATTAGAACTTTGTAAAATATAG
>NC_090744.1:88180998-88183498 GCF_036898095.1 Palaemon carinicauda | reverse complement strand
TTGATAAGGAATTAGAGGAGCCTGTGCCACTCCCCCCCCCCCCTTCTAATATCCCGAAATAAGCTCAAAATTCATATCACTAAAAGTAAAAATTCCTATATTAATATTTACTGCATTCGCTTCTCTGAAATTATCATCGCTTTTCTCGGAATTATAAAATATTCTTTGTCGCTCAAAGTGAGGAAAATAAGAATCTACTTCCATCTCCTTTGATATTGCTTTCATCTATGGAAAAATTCATTTTTGTTCTGAGAAAAGAAGACGTCAGAGAGAAGATATAAAAGGTCAAACGTTCCTTAAATTCTTACGATCTGTTATGGGGATTCTTTTTCTGCTCCACCAACGGGAATGAAAGACAGCGACATAAACGGCAGATGATTGAGAGGCAGAAATGTTGCAACAGAGATAGATATTGCGTTGTATCTTTATTCACTGTCCACTATCTTTTGTTAATACATTTATGTTTCAGAAATAATATCAGACCTTTTTCGAAATGAACAAAGCGATGAAGGGATCCTATTGATTTGAGCTAACTTAAACTCTTAAGAGTTCTGATGAATAAGAATACATATAGCAATATAATAACGTTGTGCTTCATTATATATTAAAAATTACCAAATAAACAAGTTCCGTGATTAATTCTACCTCTAATGCCAGGTTCTGGAATTCTCTGCTTTCCTTCAATTTCCTTGGTTCTTACTCATGGAAATCGATATAATTGACGTCATGGGTGAAATAAAGCAAAATTTAGATTTAATAGGAGAAATAAAATTTATTCTAAATTTGTAGGAGATTAAATTGAACAGAATGAAAGTGATTTAATGGCTGAAATAAAAGAATGCATAAAATCCTGAAATGGGATAAACTTCATGAAAAAAAAAAAACTAAACTAATCCAAGGGACATATATCATATGATTATCATATAATTTTTCGGTAAGAAATAAATTAAAATCAATGTTACGAGTGAAATGACATAGACCCAAGTTGATGAGTTAAGCAATTGAAATATATCTAAATCGAGGTCAGTCGTTAAATACGATGAATTTAAACTAATGTTATGTAGACAATATTGTACAAATTCATTTGTGGGAACAGTTGCTATTCGCACGCATAAAAAACGGGAAATTTAATCCCGTTTTCTTTACTACCGCCGACTTTGCCTGCCGTTGTGCTTTTGTTGTTGAGAAATCAATCGCGATGAGATAAGATTAACTCTATATTTGGTGGAGCACGGGCTCTTGCGTTGGCACTCCGTATATTAGAGAATGAGGTGCTATTTAAAAGAGGGAATGAAAATCATAATTGATTGGTATTGTAATTGGTATGGTTACACAGAAGACGGATAACATGATGAAATGAATGGTAGCCAGAGCACTCGAGAGTTGACAGTGACGGTGGGAGGGAGTCTGGAGCAGAAGTCTACTGTAGGGACGCCACCAGCAGGTTTCACTCTCTTCTAAACCCGGACCCGGTCCTGCAGAAATTCTTCTATTCCTATAAAAGATTCGCGTTGGACAGAGTCCAGCAGGGAATAAAGAAATGAATGGGCTGTCTTAGCTTAAAGGTAGCCTCACCTAACATGACTTTGAAAGACATTCTTCCTTACAGGGGTTTGAGAGTCGTCTCCCCTGCGAGACCCCTTTCTTTTCCACATGACGAGCATTAGCAGAATGGTATGGCAGAACATTGTGTCAAGGAAAAGAGCTCTCCTGGTTTCAATCATTTTATAATTTCAATTTATGCATAATTGATTAGGTAGGATAATTAAAAGAGTGGTAATAGAATGAATTAAGTGACCTCTGTGCAAATGTACAAAAATATAGGGAGAATATTTGTATTATAATAGAAATGATACTGAAGTAACTTGACGAAATGGATAATAAGATTAATCCTGGGTAACATTGATTCTATGAAAATGTCTGTAATATATGAAATAGAACATATCTGGATTGGTATGATTGGTAAAATAATATAGGTTTAGATTCATTTAGATGTTGAATATAATTATTTGTTAAACTGTTAAGATTAGCATTTATATCAATTGATGTGATGGGTAAAATGAAATAGATATTTAATATTGTAATAAGTGAAAATACCTAATGCGAAGGAGTGAAAACCAGATCTAAAGGAATATAATGGGTGAAATTTGAATAAGAAAAAATTTTTACGTTATTAGTAACGATGAAAGAATTGCAATTGGATTTGATATATTCTAATCTGCAACGGATTTTAGAAAATGCACATCATCCAAATTTGTTTTTGTAGAAATTACGAGGTTATTAATCTTTAATTTATAATTAATTTTTCTGTATACTCTACCTCTTGGCACGAGTCACAAGACCCAGATTTGCACAGTCATGGTTATATTTCAGTGAATGATCAATTGCTAGCAAAAAGGATCAAAATATAACGAGAGCAATCAGAGATTTCAGACTTCGGCCAATGACTATTGCCAACATTTAACTAAAGTTCGCGGACATTGCACCCCACTTTTCATGT
>NC_090744.1:88138498-88173498 GCF_036898095.1 Palaemon carinicauda | reverse complement strand
ATAATGATGATAAATAATGTTAAGTAATAGTAATGATTAAAAATAATGATTAATAATGATAATTAATAGGACTCCGGAGCCTAGGACATGTATGTTGGATGGCAGCAATATATATTTGCGTCAAATCTTTGTAACTTATACAGGGTGTTTATTAGACCATGAAATAGGATTTGTAAAAGGCTTCCCTTGTCTTAGTATAGTATACTTCTGTCTATTTTTTGTTTATAGGCCTATAGGCTTGATAAGAATAGGAGTGAGATGAGAGGAGGTAAACTGAGCCATTTAAGTAGTTGGCAGACCTATGCACCATTCACATGTATCTAATGGAAAACAAAGTAAATCTCAAGAGATACTAATTACTACATATATTAATATACCAAGTCACCAAATCCTAATTATGATTAATGGTAGAAAGGATATAGATCAAGGTGTACTACTATGATTTATATATATATATATATATATATATATATATATATATATATGTATGTTTTTATATATATATATATATATATATATATATATATATATATTTCTTGGAAATACAGTCAGCCCCCTCTTTGCCGGTTCTGTCTTCGTGGTTTTGGTTATTCGCTGTATGTTATTTGAATAAAGTTGAGAATATTTGCAATTAGGGCTGATGCACGTAGCCCAACTTTTTAAAATCGGACGCCCTTCTACTGTATGCACCCGCCGTTGGCTTTGTTTCCCTCCAAGTACAACGCAGTAATGGAAAACAAACAAGCATACATGGCAGATTTATAGCTAACGCTTGTAAACTGTTCAGTGATGAAGCCTTTATGTAGAAATTCTAAAAATAAAAATGATTAAGAGGGTTATAAACATAGTATATTTAAGTAATATTTGATAATTGATATGAAATGCGTGATAGAATATGCAAATGTGCATTTCCATTATAGGAAAAGATTCTCTCTCTCTCTCTTTCTCTCTCTCTCTCTCTCTCTCTCTCTCTCTCTCTCTCTCTCTCTCTCTCTCTCTCTCAGAAATGTAAAGATTATGAAATTGTATTGTTGTTACTTTATTCAATTATCATAGGCTTGAATATATTTCTATTAGAAGATTTATTTCAATGAAAAAATAAGGAAATTGTAATCTACTGTTAATGGTAACTTCCATATTTTTTAGAGATGAATTTGCCCCTTGTTTTTTTTTTTTTTTTTTTTTTTTTTTAGACTTGCCATCATATGATGATATGGAAATGTTCACTTGTAATAAATTCAAATTTTGACTTTTTAGTTTGAAGCACCAGGCCAAACAGGAAATGAAATTTCCCTTTACTGGCAGCCACTTCAGCTAGCTCATTAATCAATCAAAACTGTCAAACTTTTCTGACCCATGTTTCATAACACTGTTTTATTTGCAAATTGAAAAGGAATGGAAGGTACAGTGGAACATATTTCGTATTCTTAGCTTATGCTATGTTTAAAGAGATATATATTTTCTACATTATTTCTTCCTTGTTAAGAACTAAGAGATAGAGCAAAACATTTCTTTAGGAAACAAACGAACTTTCATAGTTTTGGATACTCCCTCTCTTAATTTCCGTATTCTTTAAAAAAAGAAAAAAAATAATTCCGAACTAGGTTCACGTAATTTTTCTCGGAGGAATAAGAAGGAATATTCATTTACAATGATTTCAGTCAATTGCATCTGTAAATAACTAATTTACTTTTTTCTTCTACTCTGTTAGAGAATAATGGTACCTATCAAATTCTCTGGTTTAGGTTGTCAATAAGGTAAAGGTGACCTTTTCAGACATTGTAATTCCAATGCTCATCTTCTTGATTATCAAACATTTCAAGAATCATGCTTTGACTAAAGAACCTAAAAAAATTGCTGTAAAAGTAGTGTGTATTGTTCAGCTAACATTTTCTTATTGGAGATAAAACTCAGATAATTATAAAAGCATTTGTGAATGCAGCCATACAACTTCATTTATCATATAACAGAAATATGCAAATCTCCTATGGGTCGGGATTCTGGTTTCAGTTAAAATCATATTCCATTTGTTCAGAAACGACAAAATACTTAAAAACAATTTACAGTCGTTTCATATGAAAATAAATCTTTAACAGCTTAGGATAATAGGTAGTAATATTCCCAACTTAATTAGAATCAACCAGATTTAATATTGAAAAGTCAGCTATTTAATTTTTATACTAAAAATAGAGAACATTTTATTTTTTTTTCATTGTGATCCACAGACAAATTCTAGCTATCTAGTGATGTTGACACGATTATATTGTGCTATTAATGCATCAGCTGAAGCATCTATAGCTGCGATGCTGTAGCTTTGTGGCTCCCAATTTGCAATAATTTCCATATATCAAATGGGAAGGTTTTTAATAAAACTTCTAAAGCCTGAGTACCGAGGGACTAGAGTAACGACTGCCAAGGTTTCATTTGTAACATCCCAACCTCTAGTGTCCGTAATGGACGATTTCAAAATAATCGAGTTAGTGCAACGTTGTAAATGTCTGTATGTTGTCAAAAATGTACTTTTAAAAGAGATAAATATCAGAGAAACTGTTTGGACAGAAATTTACAGTAACAACCAGGTCTGGAGAATAATCATTATTTCTCAGGGGCCTTTAACAAAGAATACCCTCTTAACGAGAGAATGCCTAGACGGAGTCATGTGGTTTCACATTGTTGAAGAATTTTGAAGGGCAAGAGGCCTTTCGAACTTTAGGTAATTGCTCCCCGAGCTCGAATCTAAATTTCCCTCTCCCTCTCTTACCTATTTCTTCTTCTCAATATTACTTCGACCTTCTCCTAATTTTATAAACTTTCTATTGTATTGCTGTCCTAATTCTTATGAGAATGATTTTTCTTAAATTTATATATATATATATATATATATATATATATATATATATATATATATATATATATATATGTGTGTGTGTGTGTGTGTGTGTGTCTGTATATATATATATATATATATATATATATATATATATATATATATATATATATATATATATATATATATATATATATATATATATTCATTTATTTGTTTATTTATTTATTTTTATTTTGCTATTTAAATGGCGTGGGTATTTCCTCATGCGTTTTTACTGCCTGCTTAGATGAATCGGAGAAGGGATCACGGTTGGGAGGTATTTGCATTCAAAGCTCTATATGAGACTATTGGATGATCTCAGCCTTCCTGAAGATGGTTTGGACCTCTTTAACGGAACTATTCTCAAAGATATGGTCATCTGAATCGAGGGATGGGGTGGGTTGTCCAATCCTTGAGGTGGTAATCTTGGCTTCTGGCAGAAAGCCCAGCATTACAGATATGGGGAGGACACTTTTCTTGGTCTCAGTCGTAACAGGCGGGTTTAGCTAACACTTGTGGCTCTATATCTGTTTTGTTGCTATCCTTCGGGTAGGATATGGAATGGACCATATGGGAAGTATAATCTCATTGTGCCGATAGTGTAGAATACAAGTTTTCTTTACAACCTATGATGACTTTTTAAAATTCTTAAGCAGGTAAACCAACAAAACAAACAACAACCACCAAAAAAGAAAATCCCACCTTTGACTATGGACCCTTCAAACACCTACTCCCCATCCCCTGTATATTCTGACTCACCCCCTCCCCCGCCATTGTTGACGAATTGTGGCAATTCTATTAGGAAAAATTCTGTTGCTGAATTAAAAACGAAAAAGGACCACTCCAATGTTCAGAAATTAAAAGTCATTCATATATGATAGCTGAAACAAGAATGAATTTTAAGGAAGAAGATGAAAAATAGGAGTAATGGCTGTGCTTTGATAATCAGGAGGAGGCTTTTAAAGCAGGCTGTGAAGTCTCAAAAATCGAAATTGATAATAGCGAGATTACCGGAGCATTATGCAATACTGCTCCTAGAAACCTGGACATATATCGCCCTAGTGAGTGGCATCAAAATGAATCTGTGGGCCCAAAATAAACTTAATAACAGAAAGAAAGCCTGAAACACCAATGTGGATCATAGCAGCGTCAAAGAGAAAAAAAAATTAATTTAGTAAACTAATACAACAGAAAGTAGACTTTATAGAGTGTGGAGACATTTCTAGAGGTGGCAAGAAGTCCATTTTAATTCATGCCAAATCTAGAACACAGTCTATATGGCTAAATAATATGAAGATTGAAGAAAATTTAATGGTAGACCAACTCGCATTAAAATTTTACTTATGGTAGAGGTGTTATTTTTAACAAGCATCTTTATAAATTTAATGAAGAAGAAATATTAGATATGTGCCTTAGAGAAATATGGAAGGTTCATGAGATTCCAAGAACCACTATGATTATTTTAACATTCCAAGACTATGATGTACCCTCTAATGTATACATTGAAAATGAAAGGATTCCACCTAGTGTCTATATGCAGAAACCTTTACAGTGCTATAATTGCTATAAATTTGGACATCCATTAAGAGTATGTAAAAATGAAAAGATCTCCAAAAATTGTTCCGATCGTAAGCATGGACCCTGCACCATTGCCAGATTTAGGGGAGGAATCCCATGCTAGAGAGCTATTGGATGTATCTACCATAATGTAGGTGCATAATCCTAATGGCTCTCCATCTTTCAATCGTAATTGAAAAAGAGAGAGACCACTATCCCTCTCCCCTCCAACGAGAAAAGCAAAAATAACTATTCCAAATAAGAACAATATTTTATCTGAAAAAGATTCTACCTTAAACAAATTTAAATCAATCAAAAATTCAAGTTAAGATTCACCATCCCCCTCAAGAATTAGGTAAAAAGAACCTTAAAAAGACAAATGTAAAACCTATTTTATCAAGACCCTCTCTAAAGAAGCCTACAGTAAATGGTGTTAAATCTAATTTTTCTATTAGGAAGACCTCATCCAATAAGTCTTCCAGAAATAATCCATAGTTTAATCCTTCATTTTGCAATGGAATTGTCAGTGTTTACGGGCCAAATTTGAAGAACTTAAGCTCCTCATACATGAGCACTCCTCTATAGTTGTATGTCTACAGGAGAGCAAGTTTGATGCTAATACTCCATGTCCTTAAGATTATGTTAACTATAGGACACCATATGATCAACAAACAGGGAGCCATGGCGGAAGTCTTACATACGTTTGCGGAGGTGCCCCCCAAATACCATTACCCATTTGTGCCCCTCTGCAGGCAGTGGTTGTACAGATTGATATAGAGAGAAAATGCACAATTTGCTCTCTTTATTTGCCTCCTAATGACAACATCTCGTATAATGATTCAGTTCAGGTTATTCAACAATTCCCTCAACATTTTCTCTTTTGGGGGGATTTTAATAGTAGACATCCTGCATGGAGCAATGATTTAGCAAACCCAGGGGTCAACATTATATCATTAATTGTTGAAAATGAAGATGTGGTACTACTTAATACAGGAGAGCCCATGCACTTTCATGTTCAGTCAAGTACCTTATCGTGCATTGACCTATCAAGCGCAAGCTCTAATTGCCCTTTCAATTTAGATTTGAGGACATTTGATGATTGCCATACTAGGGATCATGCACCAATCATTATAAACACCTTTAAAGAGATCACCACGATGGAATCATGAGAAGGCAGACTGGCATAGATTTCTGGAGCTAAGCGAAATTGAAGGGGTTGCAGAACAGTTTGAGAATATTGATAATGCCATAGACTTACTGAATGGAACCCTTCATACAGCAGGAGTCAATTCAATTCCCAAAACAACAGGGTTATTCCACGACGACCAGTCCCCTGGTGGTCTTCATAACCGACTGCCCGGCACAGAGCCAAAAGAAGGTCTTTAACTAGATTGCTCAGACCGAGGAGAATTTAATCATGTACAAGAAATCTGGAACACAGTTTGTTGTGCCATGATTCTGCCATTAACAGTAGAACACCTCCATCCTCTCTGTGGAGGAGAGTAAAAAAGATAGTAGGCAAATTCACCCCAACACACCACCAGTGTTGAAGGTTAATGGACAGTATATGACAGGAGCAACTGAGGTTAGCAATGCCCTGACTGATCATTTCTCAAATGTACCATGCAAGTTGGGAGCAGCTCCTGGTCACCAGTTTAGGAGCGTTGAAGAAAAGAAAATTTTATATCTGCAACAGGAAGGGAAGAGTAATACAATTTTCCTTTTACCGAAAGAGAATTTGATCCAGCCTTTGCTATGTGTAATGATACATCCCCTGGACCCGATGGAAATCCATATGCAATGATTAAACATGTACCTGTTAATACCAAGTTATTTATTTTAAGCATTATCAACACAATAAGGCATGATCATAGTTATCCAAGTGTTTAGGAACTAGCCACTATTATTGCCCTCTTAAAACCCGGAAGGATAAGTTTTTAGTAGCAAACTATCGACCAATTGCATTTGTATCTTTTTTATATAAGATCATGGAGAACATGGTCAATGCAAGACTGATATGGTACCTGGAAAAGAAGGGCATTTTATTACCTATCCGGTGTGGATTTGGAATCCTTTATTTGTGAAGCCTTAGCTACCAAAAAGCACCATGTGACTTATTTTTTTTTCCTTGAAAAGGCATATGATACTGCATGGAGATATGGTATACATAAAACCATTCATGAATTGGGATTAAGAGGAGAACTATCATTGTTCATTCAATCATTTGTGTCACATAGATTTTTTCAAGTGAGAGTGAGGGAAACTGTTTCAAAGAGGAAATGTCAGGAGAAGGGAGTTTCCCGGGGTATTGTGTTAATTGTAATCCTATTTGAACTAGCTATTAAGGGGATATTCTCCGATATTCCAAAGATATTCTCTCGTCATTATTTGTAGATGATCTCTCCATATTATTCGCTGGATTTAGAATGTCGATGGTTGAGAGAAAACGACAAATCTCAACATACAAAATTATTCAGTGGGCTGATATGAATGGATTTAAGTTTTCAACAAGTAAAACTACTGTTATCCATTTCTGCCATATTCGGGGAGTACATCCAGACCCAGATATTAACAATAAATTTCAACGGATCCCATGTGTAAGTGAGGCTAGATTTTTGGGATTGATATTTGATTGTAGGATTACATGGATTCCTCACTTGAAAGTTTTTAAAGTAAATTGTCTTAAGGCTCTGAATCTTTTGAAAGTTTTGCCCCATATTGTAAAGTTATACAAGTCCTTAATGTTTTAAAAAATTAGTTATGAGTGTGAAACATACTCCTCAGTCACCCCTAAGTCTACCAAAGATTTTAGATTCTATACACCATACTGTATCAAATGGCCACAAGAGCGTCGCATTGGATTAGGAGTGTATAGTAATGGTTTTAATTGTAGAGGTGCACTTCCTCTAACAGCTTCCATATTTACGGCCGAACTGTATGACTTATTAACTGCTATTGAGAAAATAGCATTGGAGAAGAAGAGTAATGTTACCATTTTTATGGATGCAAGGAGTGTCCTTCAAGGTTTAGAAGTTTTTAATTCCAGTAACCCTTTAGTTTTAAAGGCTTCAGAATTCCTTTTTATCATTGGACGTAAAGGTATAACAGTTTGATTATGTTGGGTTCCAGCACTTGTAGGTGGGTCTTGGAATAAAACGGCAGATTTACTAGCAAAGAAAGCTGCATCCGATATGCTACCAAGAAGGTATCCCATTCCCTGTAACGATTTCATGTTTACCATCAAGAAATTGTTTTATAATAATTAGCAACATCATTGAGATAGTCTAGATGGAAATAAGATGAGAGAAATGATAAATTTCATATCTCCATGGAGGTATAACATGATACCCTGTAAGTAGGAGACGTCTCTTTATGGTCTCCGCATTGGTCACACTTGATTGACACATGAATTTCTACTTACTGGCTAATACCAGCCATATTGTGACGACTGTTTGGTATCCTTGACAGTGAGGCATTTGTTGATCGATGGCCTCACATATATTAGCGAAAGAAATAGATATCTGTTTGAGGCTTGAGGTGAGGATGGCAGGATCATCCTTGCCAAGATTCTTGGACGTGATGTGTCCTACCATGCTAGCGGTATTTTTAGGTTTAATTCAGAAGCAGGTCTTCTGAAATCTATTTAACTTTTGAAATGACATCTTTGCTCTTATGTTTAATTGAATATTCTTTTATTCTTTATTAATAATAAATTATATTGGCGTCAATAAACCTAAATGTCAGGATGCCAGAAAATATCAAATCAATTTATAGAATAATTTTGATTACACGAATAATATTAGGTAATACCCAGCATTATTGTGTATGAAGCACATTCAATCCTCAAGAAGAGAACTTCTTTTATTAACCTGTTTTTTCCCCATTTCCCTAGGGGTCAGCACAGTTGCCTACTTTAAAAGGACATCACGTTGGTTTTGAGGTAGACCGTAGTCCCGAACGGCTGCCCTGCCTGACAACAGAGCAACTCAAAAGATTTTGCCATAGATCCAACAATCATACTGGTGAAAATAGATGCATTGGAATCCATGTAGGCGAATATGATAAGGCGGCTAAAATTGCGGTGTTACATCTAACTTATTTCATTGACTTAAGACCAAACTTACGAATATATATATATATATATATATATATATATATATATATATATATATATATATATATATATATATATATATATATATGTATATATATGTGTGTGTGTATATATATATATATATATATATATATATATATATATATATATATATATATATATATATACATACATATATATATATATATATATATATATATATATATATATATATATATATATATATATATATATATATATATATATATATATATATATATGAGAGAGAGAGAGAGAGAGAGAGAGAGAGAGAGAGAGAGAGAGAGAGAGAGAGAGAGAGAGAGAGGGGGGGGGGGGATTTATAAATAAGGCAACTTAAGATTTCCTTTGAATTAAATTTTTGAATTTAGAATTCAAAGGTCAGTTCTAACTGATCCTGTGTTTGCATTCCAATGTTTTATCATTGGATGGGCAGATTAAAAGTTATTTTGTCATTTTTCTGGGGAATAAAAAGTTTATTTATGGGAAAAATATGGACCGGATTTTCTGGCAATTGCTGGGATGCACCATAAAAGTTAAATTGACTCTCTCTCTCTCTCTCTCTCTCTCTCTCTCTCTCTCTCTCTCTCTCTCTCTCTCTCTCTCTCAGAATGAGTTGTAACTCACTTGTGTCCCCACAAGTCCCTTAGAAATGAGTTTTATCTGTAAACTACGTTTTCTACATTTCATTACATGCCTATCTTTTTTTTAGCCAGATATAGCGTATATATAGGTATGTGTTCGATTTTCCTGTGATTGCTATTTTTTCGTTTTTTCCCATTTCTTTCAAAATTACTACGTACTAAGGAACTATCACAGAGTAATGATTAATTTAGATGTTTATTTGTCGGAAAATGTGCCTTGATGGTTTGCCTAGCACGTGGCTGAAATTTTTTTTCTGAAATGCGTATAATAAAATATTGGCCATTTTTTCCGCGAGTGCCCCTTTTTATTTGTTTTGCATTTTTTTACTTAGTCATGTTACCGTAAGGAATTGGCAAGAAGTGTCGCAAAACTTATATTTTTATAGTGTTGGAAAGTGTTTCTAGATGATCTGGCTACCCATGCCTATCTTTTTTTTTAGCCAGATATGGCGTATATATAGGTATGTGTTCGATTTTCCTGTGATTGCCATTTTTTCGTTTTTTCCCATTTCTTTCATAATTACTACGTACTAAGGAACTATCACAGAGTAATGATTCATTTAGATGTTTATTTGTCGGAAAATGTGCCTTGATGGTTTGCCTAGCACGTGGCTGAAATTTTTTTTTTCTGAAATCCCGTATATTAGAATGGCCATTTTTCCGCGAGTGCCCCTTTTTATTTGTTTTGCATTTTTTTGCTTAGTCATGTTACCGTAAGGAATTGGCAAGTAGTGTCGCAAAACTTATATTTTTATAGTGTTGGAAAGTGTTTCTAGATGATCTGGCTACCCATGCCTATCTTTTTTTTTTTAGCCAGATATGGCGTATATACAGGTATGTGTTCGATTTTCCGGTGATTGCCATTTTTTCGTTTTTTCCCATTTCTTTCAAAATTACTACGTACTAAGGAACTATCACAGAGTAATGATTCATTTAGATGTTTATTTGTCGGAAAATGTGCCTTGATGGTTTGCCTAGTACGTGGCTGAAATTTTTTTTTTCTGAAATGCCGTATATTAGAATGTTGGGCATTTTTCCGCGAGTGCCCCTTTTTATTTGTTTTGCATTTTTTTGCTTAGTCATGTTACCGTAAGGAATTGGCAAGTAGTGTCGCAAAACTTGTATTTTTATAGTGTTGGAAAGTGTTTCTAGATGATCTGGCTACCCATGCCTATCTTTATTTTTAGCCAAATATGGCGTATATATAGGTATGTGTTCGATTTTCCTGCGATTGCCACTTTTTCGTTTTTTCCCATTTCTTTCAAAATTACTACGTACTAGGGAACTATCACAGAGTAATGATTCATCTAGATGTTTATTTGTCGGAAAATTTTGTTTACTTCTTTTTTGATTGAATATCATCAAATCTTTTTAGCTAAAATATATTGTTTTACATTTTTTTTTTCGATTTTATTTCCCTTCAAAAATTTTTTTTGGGTCAGAATTTTAATTTTATAGTTGTAAAATAATCGACAATTATCCAGCAACCCACCATACAATTTTTATGCATATCCAAGAATAATTAGATTAGTAAATAACACCTTGAAATTGACATACCCTTCCTACATTTCAGGTGGCAGATTAGGGAGTCTGAGTCAGTGTGGTTGGCGGCCATTTTGTGGACATATCCGAAGCGTAAGTTGCCCTATCTATATATATTCTTGTTCCCTATAGAATTTTTGATATTTTGGTATATTTTTACCTGCATAAATATCATATTATATATTAAATATATGTATTTTTTTACGAAATTTCTAAGTACTCAAAAAATTACCTTTAGATATGGCCCCTGATATAAATGTAATTTACAAAATAATGAAGATTTTTTTACATATTTCTATTTTAGGATAACATATGTTTATTCCCTAAAAAAAAATAGCCACTTCCTATTTCATTTGGGTACCCAAAAAAATTCATGAAATTTGGACAAATTTTTTTGGCCAAAAAAAGTTACCCTTTTTTTCTCATTTCAGATCTTCACCTCCATGGGTCTGACTTCATCCAAAATACATCAAGATGTGTCCTAAACATTCAAGAATCAATTCCTAAAAGGATTTGTGTATATATGTATAAATTTCTTTTTTATGAATTTTTATGTAAGGTCTTTTTTTATGAATTTTTATGTAAGGTCTTTTTTTTCTACTTAATTTTTTAAAATATTTATAATCAATAGTTTTTCTGCAGATGAGTAGTATTTATCTTTACAGTTGTTTTAAGCATTCATTGAAGTTTTTTTTGGCAAAAGAAAAAAGGAGGTTACTGCAAAAACTGATTTTTCAAGAATTTTTTTTGGCGTCGGGGTCGCGCGCGTCCGAGTATATCCTTAAAGGGGTGTCCGAGGAGTGTACCTATCCAGGGTTAAGATTGGTTCTTTCTGCAAATTCTACAGGCATGTCTGCTCTGTCATTCCTTGTGCATACTCCAAATTTACATACTGCCAACTCTCCTCTCTTCTTTTGACCTAATTTAGCTTTAGCAGAGAACTTCTTACCCTCTCTTCCATTTGATACCAGACAATCCTTTGGCTGGAGGCCTCCACTGCTTCCCCTAGTACAGCGCCTCAGTCCTCTTCCACAGGGAAGTCGTTCTCAGTATGGATGCTCCTTCCCCATATTAAAGTACATGTTGCTTGCACCCTGCTGGTTTGGCGGCGGAAGGCCACTTTTAGTCAACCTAGAGCTTGACTTTGGTCTTGCTCCTCTTAGCTGACTTCTGTGATGGCAGCCGGCAAAGGCAGTGCAAAGTCTAAAGCATATTCCTGCACCTTTTGGGGGATGAGGGGACATCTTTCATGTTTGTGGATTAGGTTTTTCTCTCGAGTGGTTTTTTCAATGCTAATAACGTCGAACTGCATTGTCTGGCTAATGCAGCCGTCATAAGGAGTGCAAAGTCGGAAGCATGTTCCTAGCACCTCTCAGGGGCCACCTTTCCTGTTCGTCGGTTAGGTTTTTTCCCGAGTGATTTTCTTCAGAGTTGATGACGTCACACTCCCTCGTTTTGCGATAGAAGCCGGTGGAGGAAGTGCAAAGCCCGAAGCATGTTCCCGTTCAAGTTGCTGCACCTGCCTTATCATCGCCTGTGGCTGTGGCAGTTCCTGATCATGCTGACAATGACTCTCTCCCTCGTTTTGAGCTTGCTTAGCCAGCGGAGCAAGGGCAAAGTCTGGACCTTGTTCCTACTACTCTTGGTGGACACCTTTCCCATATGTGGATTTGTTCCTCCTTGGAGTAGTCTGTGCCACACAGGGCTAAGAAAGGGTTATGAACTTGCCCGTGCCTTTCTCTAATCTCTTAGATGTGACCGGTTGGAGCTTAATGCTTTCAGCGTCCGTCAGCCTGTTCTTCTACCTGTCCTGTCTCACCCAGCTGACTCGTCTCGCCTAGCTGATTCATCTTGTCTAGTACACTTGCTTTACCCTGTCTCCTTGCCGCTCCAAGTCCTGTTTCAGCTTGCGATTGGCTGTCAGTGTGATCGCCTGTCAGCCCACGATCACCCATCAGCCCACGATCACCCGACAGTTCGTGATTGCCTGTCCTCTTGCAATTGACTACACTCTCCCTTCAGCTCGTGATTGTCTGTTAGGTCGTGATCGCTTGTCCTCTCAGTTCCAGATTCCTAGAGTTCTAGCAGCAGCTTCCAGTGCCTGACAATTCCTCTACTCGTGATAGCCCTTCTACTCTCAACCACACATCAGGACTAACAACAAGTCAACAGACTAACAACAGACCAGCTCGTAACCAGGTTCCTGCTTGTGACCAGTCTCCAGCATGCAACTGAGTTTTGAACATGCCACTGCAGGCCAGCTCATGACAACTCTGAAAATAGCTGCCCAGCTTGTGTCTTTCCCTTCCAAGGTAAAGTGGCCCTGTGACTTCGATGAATAGCACTTCCCACTTGCGGGTAGAATAGCCAACAGCCAGCAACAAGTCTTAAAGACATTAACTATTTGGGTGGTCATTTCTGACTTCATTCAAAGGAGATCATTTCTGGCAAGGATCGCAGAGTGCTACCAGCCAGGTTCTCTACTGAAAGCAAACATACTTCTCAGCGAGACTCTCCTTTTCTACGCATCATACACAATAGCGCTCAAGTGCTATTGTCTAAAACGATCACTTTTCAAGCTCCTAGTGAGTCTTCTCATCTTGACGACACATGTTAGACTCTTTGTCCAGAGCAAGAGCTAGCACCACCTCATCAACACTACCTATCATGTATGCAATGGCAAACAGGTGTGCACTACTTTAATGTGTTCTTGACGGCGGCAGCACACAGAACTTCAATTTACGTTTTCTACAGATCGTGCTACTTTGGTAGTGCTTACCACAACATGCAGTTGGGGATGTTTAGTGCACACTCCCTTCTTGGAATCTAACCCAGCACTCGCCAATTATAGGAGAGACAGCACACTTGTCCGTCTTGGTGCTTTATACCTCACTCACCATTCGAAACTTCTTGTTTCTATACAAGTATAGTGGGAACGAATTTTCGATGCAGTTCATCTTTAGAACTTCTCCAAATGAGCTTTTGCTCTTGATGCGCCTCAAGAGTTCATACAGATGTTTAAAGGAACCCCGCGTGCAGATGCTCAAACTTCTTCTTCGGCTCCGGTTCTCATCAACGTTCCTGAACGTTCAACCCTTACTGACGTTCATCGGATCACTAATGCTACTATTAATACAACTACTACTAGTGGACTGATGTGACGTGTCCTTATTGACAAGGATGCCTCCTCTGCTCCTGTCTCTAATCATGGTCACTTGGTTTTGTATGCTATTATTATTACTAGCTAAGCTGCAACCCTAGTTGGAAAAGCAGGAGGCTATTAGCCCAAGGGTGTACAACAGGGAAAATAGCCTAGTGAGGAAAGGAAAAAAAAGAAATATGTAAGCGATATGAGAAGTAATGAACAAGTAAAGTAAAATATTTAGAAAAAAACATTAAACCAGATATTTTCTATACAACCTATAAAAAGACCTATGTCAGCCTGTTCAACATATAAACGTTTGCTGCAATTTGAAACTTCTGAATCTCTACAGATTCAACTACCGGATTGGGAATATCATTTTGAACTTGGTGAAAGCCCCCTGCAAAGCAACTCATACTGACAGATTTGCACTCAGCAACGCACATTTCTCTGAGCAAAAACACTTCCAAGCCTCCACTAACGTCCACTTACACTTGCCCTTTCCCCGTAATCCATAACACAAAGAATGCTTTCTTTTAATTAACATTGATGGCAAAGAAGACTGGGTCTCCATTGATTGCCCAAAACCTGTGTATCTCATACCCGATAACCCCCCTACAGTGTGCCTTTCAAGAGCAGGGTGCCCTATTTCACATGTTCGTAATTTTAAGGGGGGAGCCATGTACTGCACGTGTTTCATACACGCTCATACATTGTAACAGTATGGTTTTTTAGTCTTATTGTCTGCTCTTTCCTGCACTGATAATAGACCGACATGGGTAAGCTTGCTAGTTCATGTTTTATTTTGTTTGAGTTTTTGGGACCTATTAGCTCGCAAGTCCTTTGTACATAAGCTCGTTGTACATTTAATAAACTTCAATTGCGTTCTTCTCGCCACTCTGTTATAACCTAACAGCGCACTTGCACAAAATAATTAATCTGGGAGAGGAGGAGAAGGGTTATATAATCCGTTTATTTTGTTAAAATATTGACAAGGGTTGATGAATATATTCAAGGAAAAGACCAAAAAAAGCACAGAATCCGTTATGGCCGCCGTTCAAATGCTATTGAAACGTTAGAGGGAATGTTTTAATTTATTTGTAACGTCTTTCTTCGTCTTCTATATTCGCCTGAATCTGGAATGTTCACTGAGATTAAAGTTTCATCATAGATTGCTGCCAACGAATACTTCATCGTACCCTCCATATAATCCAAGGGAAGCTGTTATTTCGTTCTGTATCTTCTTTATTAAGGAACAGTTTTCAATGCATCTAAATTTCGTCCGAAATTCTAAAATCATCAACGAAATCTCGTGAGCGTCAATATTTATATTTCATATACTATTTTTTTTTATTAAGCCTTGTATCTATACATTTTCAAGAATATAGCTCAATCTATTATTGAAGTACCTCAAGTGGGTAAAGGTTTCTGATTTTTTTCTCGAATATGGTTCATATGTTTGTTGATACATCTGTCTCAATTTTTTGTAGCAAAAACAAAATAGTCATAAAAGGTTCTGCTGTTTTTCTTTTCATTTATTCTGTGATATTTTGAGATTTTACAATAATTAAAGACGGTTTATCCTAATAAAACTGCAAATTAGTTTACTTTCTCCCTTTATGTTTATGCTGCTTGAACATCATCCTGATTCATAGCTTCTGGATATGACATCTTATTACATAATGCGATATATAGATTTGTTTTTCATTTCGTTTATAGAAATAAAAGAAGCCAGTGAGTTCTGAAAATAGTTTACTTTTCGATAGATCTGATTCTCATCTGAATTGTAGCGATGGTCTCTGCCATTGGTAATGCTGTCTCAGATAGGAAAGAATATGACGCTAATCTAGTCTGAGGAGAGGTTTCCGAAAACCCATAAAAAGGAAAACTTGAAAATTTTATTCAGTATCAGCTGTAAGATGTATCATCCTTAACAAGGTCCTCATTCCCTGCTATCTTTAGGGAGATAATTTTTCATAAATTATAGCAATCTTCTTTAGTAACCTGGGTGCCAGGCTATATGTGCCTAGTGTAATACTATACTTATATTTAATCAAGTGGCACTCATTTCTTTGCAGTAGTTGGAGGACCATAAAGTCGGCGTTTAAAGGGATCAATGATTCGAGTGGTAATAGTATATTCAAAATATTTATTCGATGAACACAGAAAAATTGTAATTAGTAGATGATCTACACTGCTAAAAGATTGCCGCAAAAAAAAAGAAAAAAAAAAGTAAAAATCCTGGAATAAATGTTGCCAGGCATTTACCATTTTAAAAACGAATATATTGACGTAAGTGGGTGTTATTACGGTCACTAACCAATAACAGATTATAAAAAGGTAGTGTTAAAATTATAGTCGCCGTATTTTACTGAAATACGGCGGAGAACAGCATATTTTTACCTATAATTTCGGATTAAAATTACGGTGTACTTTAACATTGTGCAAACACTTTTTAAACACTGGAAGGAGCCTTTGTAATAATCGATTTTCCTCGTTCAATGAACTGAAATTGGAGCACACATTATTTGCTCTGACAATGGTGTTCCATCATAAACTGTGATGAAAAATAAACCTCAGAAATGATCAAAGATCAGAGGCTGAAACCCTGAAAAAGAGCTGGAGCATCAGTATTGACAATTTTTGAAGTCATCAAAGAATGAAAATAAGAGAAATAAGAAATTTGGGGAATAGGTCCCTGAAAAAAAAAGGAATAAAGAAAGGAATTATGGAAAAGCTGCAGGAAACAATTGAAGTAAAGAAGAAAGGGGTGTAGAAACTGAGATTCAAATAAGGGAATATCTCATAGCCTTATATCGGAGAAATGTGTATGGTTGAGCCAGTCCTGATAATAAAAGCAAGGTTAAAGACATGCTCAAAGTAAAACTAATGCTTTAGAGATCATCAATAAAATTGGTCGTCATGCACCCAATAAGGTACGAGATAAATTCATAATTAGCTCAAGAGCATCATTACGTTTAAATGTTAGACATATAGTATTGAATTTCTACAAATAGCCTAGTATCTTATGTCTCTAGAATGTAAAAAATTATGGTTACTGTGATTTACATTCACTCAAACCTCTGCATATAAAAAGTGTTCCAAATGCGATTGAGAGTTTCTGACCCAAACTGCAAAGGTGATAAGATATTACTATGGCGTAAACACTATCTACAAGTATGTCTTACATTTTCCTCCCGAAATTTGCAAACAAATTTTGTCAATGAAACTGGTCTGTTATTGTTTAAATTACTGAAATTTTTCCATTGTTCAGCTTCTGGAATTATTACTACATGTTTCCATGCCGTTGGAAATAGATGTTTGGTCCACAGCTGATTATACAACTGTAATATATAGTTTTATTATTATCTCAAAATCTATACTATCTTTCCCAGGAGCCACTGATTTACAATTGTATAATGAAAATTATAGCTCATCTCCAGCAAACTTTAGTTATATTAAGTATCTTCCACTCTACGTAATTCAACGAATAGCTTCTTCTCTTCTTTTGTAAGATCGACAACAGGTATCTAAATTATTATTACTTCTTATGTTTTATATATAATCCATATTAATTTGAAATAGCATGTATGTCAGGAACCAATGGCTTATTATGCATAACGGCATGGCTTGGAGGTTTGCTATAATAGATATTGATTTTACTAGATTTCAGTCATACCTTCTGCATCCAAGTATTTTATAAAGGGCTGTCATTTTTTTTTCTTTTTTTTTTTTTAATTGCTTCCTTTCTAAACTTAGAAGAAATTCTATTGAAATATGGTATCAATACACTAACCTCTACAACTATATCAGTGAGTGTACTTATTGTACTTCTTAACATTTTAGGCCTAGTTATCTTTTTATTTAAGGTTTATATTTTTCGTTTTAATTGTGTGTTTTTCGTTTATTAACTGGCTCACTATGCTTGACCACCAGGGGATCCAGTGTTTCACTGGTCGAACATCAGACAAAGACATATATATATATGTATATATATATATATATATATATATATATATATATATATATATATATGTGTGTGTGTGTGTGTGTGTGTGTATATATACATATATATGTATATATATATATATATATATATATATATATATATATATATATATAAATATTATATATATATATATATATATACATATATACATATATATGTATATATATATATATATATATATATATATATATATATATATATATATATATATATATGGGATTACGTTAAAGAGAAAATTATATATTTCGTTATGATCTTGTGAG
Source organism: Palaemon carinicauda (assembly GCF_036898095.1). Taxonomy (NCBI): domain Eukaryota; kingdom Metazoa; phylum Arthropoda; class Malacostraca; order Decapoda; family Palaemonidae; genus Palaemon; species Palaemon carinicauda. The sequence continues at coordinate 88,155,340 of NC_090744.1, read as the reverse complement.
TAATAAGACGGAATAATTTGGTCTATATTAATCTTGAACTTCTCCCAGTTGGCCTTATTTGTATTATACCGTTAAGAGTTTGTGTAATTCCTGAGGCGGTTCTTAAGATAAGGAAATAGTCATCACTATCAAGGCCATAGAGGATGCTCCTTTTAAACCAATCAATAATATAGGTAGAAGAAAAGATTAAATTGATTGATGAATAAATTCCATAAGTTTTTTAATATTACGTTCTTATATCACCCTCGTTTGAAATAAAAAAGGTTATGGTCACTATTTTTTTCAACCTTGGAATCATATGCATCAACACCAACACAAATCAACCTGAAATATTAGATAATTACTGCCATGAATGGCATACTCGGAGCTTTTCAAGTTGACCCACCTTTTGGCGGGTCTCTTGAAACCAGTCTCAAGTCTCCCATGCCTTTATCATAAGATTTGGGACTGAATTCTGATTGACTGGGTGCGGTACTCTCCCTCCAATACCATTCAAACTATGAATGGATCATTTTCAAGTTACTGTTTCATATTCCATAATATACTTAAGCATAGTAGCAAAAAAAAAGTGATTAAAACAGGTTATAAAAATATTTGAAAAATACCCTTCTAACGTTAGGTTAATATTTTCTTATGAGAATCTTTTTTTTTTTTTTTCTGAAGCAAGAACTGCATTTTAGATAACTATTAATCCATTTATTTTCTTAAAAAAAAAAAAAAGCCTTTGGGCATGTTTTTTTTAGAAAATTTTCCAGTATCTTTTTCAAGTAAAGCAATCAAAATTTCGGCTTCCTACTATTTATATTAACTTTATTTAGAATATAATAGAATTTCATACGGAAAAATAAGATAACACAAGGAAAAATCTCATTATAATCTAGAGGAATGAATACAAAATTATTTACGTTTCCATATATTTCTAATTTAGACAAAAGGAAAAAAAATTGATGAAGAGAAAATATATAAAAAAAGTCCCGTTGCTTTCAATATTAACAGAGGTATTTAAAATTCTCATGAACTTTTATTAATAAAAAATTATCGTAAAATATTTTAGAATCAAAATAATATCGTACAAAAGTAGTTTGCTCCTAACTGTTGTTTTAAAGGTCCAAGTATAGAATAAAAAAGATGTTTACATTTTCCAAAACCAATGTTAATTTTCAGTCTCCCAGAAGTCTGCATATATACACCTAGAAGCTGAGGGAAATTAAATTAAACAGTAAAACTCGATAATAGGACGTCCTCTCTTGGAATTTCAGCTTCCAGTCAACTACATTAAACCAAATATTTATTCAAAAGCGAAAACTGAAAGAATAAGGCAAAGACTTAATTATATTTTGAAAGGGACGTGAAACTCTGCTCTTGCAAAACATTTCCAATCCGCCTTGAAAGGAGAAATATTATTGACAGAGTTGATTATCCTCCAATCCCCTGATTACTTTCACCCTTTCTCGGCATCACTTCGATATCGAGACCCGAGTAAAGACTAATTGCCGAACGATGAATCAACATCCAGGTGATTGATCTCATCTTTCAAAGAGTAAGAGTTCTTTAACACCACCCTGCCCGGTGATTCATGTTGAGTAGAGGGAGAGAGAGAGAGAGAGAGAGAGAGAGAGAGAGAGAGAGAGAGAGAGAGAGAGAGAGAGAGAGAGAGAGATGGGGGGGAAAGAGAGTTGGAAGGATTTTGGATGTCTCATACACTTTTAGTTCATCCGTGGAGACTACATTTGCTCTTGGGTAGAACGAATTAGTTTAAACGTTTAGAGTTTTTATGATCTTGCCTAACTTATTCTTGAATTCGTGGACTGCGTTACCATTCATTACATCCGTTGGAAGTGGGTTCCATGTATTTGCTATTTATTATGAAAAGAAATTACCCCATTGAGTAGCATTGCATCTTTTCAATTCCAGTTTGTATACGTTGCCTCGGGAATGATTTGTGCAAAGCGAGAAGAGGTTCTTGTTGTCTACATTTATTATTCATTTAGAGTTTTAAATACCTCCATTAGCTGCCTCCTTAGTCAAATAAGTTCAAACGTTTCATTCTCTGTCTATAACCCTATTGTCATAGTGTTGGGACAAGTTTGGTGGCCCTAGCTTATACTCATAATGCTTCCGATCTATCTATACCTGGAGCCCAAAATTTGAATCCGTATTCTAGATGTGGCAATACTAGTGATGTGTGCAGATGTAATACAATGTTTTTGTTTCTGTATTTGAGATATCTCTTTATTTAACCTATTAGTTTCTGTGCTTTCTATTCAACTGTTATGCCATGTATGGTGAACTTCAAATTTTTGCTAATAATCATGCCATCTTCCTTCTGGTCCACAATTTCTATTTCATTACCCAGTAGAGAGTAATCAGTTTGTGGGTTACTATGACCTTCAGTTGAAGTGGCTATCCCGGAGGGTATTTAGCCTTGCATGGTGTATCGGCTCCTCCATGTTGACCAGTTTTTCCGACTTTTTACTATAGTCTATGGGTTTCATGAATCACTTTATTTATAATTCTGTACATATTGTTTTTGTTATAATTCTTGTTAGTCTAGTTTTTAAGTATGATGTCTCTTTTTTTATTTTTATTCATTCTTATGCTGTCTGGAGACATTGAGTGAAATCCGGGACTAGTACGTCCTACATTTCGTCAATGTCGTCTTCTGTATTGGAATATTCGTGGTCTTCATGCAAATATCCAAGACCTTATAGTTGCGTCCAGACAGTATGATATTCTTTTGTGCTCAGAAACTTTGGTTTCTGATATGAGGCACTTATCTGAGCTCCTTATAACTGGTTTTAAGAAGCCAATAATGTTGAAACATGATGCCATACCTAGGGCCAGGGGAATGGCTGTGTATATTAGGACCGCGTACCCTGCTTCTCATAAGTGCTTTTATCAATGTGGATGTCATGAGATTCAGGTAATAAAAGTTTGTGGCAGGCATAACAACTTTTAATTTGTGTTCCATCTACCGGAATCCAGACATGGATGATTCTATCTTCGATTGTCTTCTTACCATTATGGCTAAGACACAAGAAGATGATAGAAAGGCTTCTTTTGTCTTTTTTGGTGATTTTAATGCTCACCGTAGGGAGTGGTTAACTTCTATCTCTCCTACCGATCACCATGGCTTAAGAGCTTTAAACTTTGCCTCTGAATCAGGCTGTGAGCAAATCATAAATGCAGCTACTCACAGGTCTGGTAATTGCTTGGAATTCATATACACTGACTATAACTAGTAAGGTTGGTTCTCCAGTCGGGACATCTGATCATGCCTTGATTTCATTAGTATTGAAGACTGAGCAGCCTGTCCCTGATATATCATATTCTTGTAAAATTTATATGAAATCCCAAGCAGACTGAAATGGGATTTTGCATGATCTTTTGTGCTTGAATTGGTCACAATTATATAGTAGTGTAGATCCTGTTGTCCTTTTGAATGAGAATCTAGTCAACATAATAGATATGTTCATGGTCTTTGCCAAACCTTATTTGGCAACGGTCACCAAAGACCTATATAATTTCATTAAACCCCGCCGGGCTTGTAGAGAGTTCGTGCTCGCCTCAGCTGCGGTGAGGCACGAACCAAGGAAGCTGATAGCCTCCAACATCTGGGGAAAAGACCTCTTCCCAAGTGAAGTGGTCAAAGAGGTCGTGGACAAAGCCGCAACGGAGAACAGGAATCTCCTCTCCAAGTGGGGCTTGTCCTCCAAAAGAAAGTCTTCCGCTGAGGAGGGTCCCCAGCCGAAAAGGAAGACAAAACGACCCAGAGTGCCCTCTAGTCCTCGACAACAACAACAGCTCCCTGTGGCCATGGTGCCCCAGACGGTGGCACAACCACCCACCACTTTCCAGCTGGTGCCCCAACCAGTGGCGACTCAGTCGCCCGTCTTCACCTCAGCCTTTGAAAGGCAATTGACGACCTTTAGGCCGAAGTCTCGAGGTTCCTTTCGTGGAGTCTCTAGACGTCCCTCCAGAGGTAGGGGCAACAGAGGTGGACGTGGCCAAGGAGGCAAACCCTCCAACCAGCACTCCAAGTGAAATGCTACCGGTAGGAGGGAGACTTCTCCTCTTCCGGAATCGCTGGACCTTCGATCCCTGGGCCCACAGCGTAATCAAGAACGGACTGAGGTGGAGTTGGAATACAACTCCACCGAACTTCCCTCAATTCTTCCAACACTCAACACCCATATTGGAAGAATACATTCAGGAACTCTTAGACAAGAGAGTTGTAAGGAGGGCAAAGTCCATCAAATTCCAAGGAAGGCTGTTCTGTGTTCTGAAGAAAGACTCGGAAAAGCTCAGAGTCGTTATGGACCTATCACCACTCAACAAGTTCATAGTGAACTACAAGTCTTGCTATGAAAGAGTGAAGAATAATCTCCCAAAGACAAATAATATGATTGAGGGTTGGCATCGAGCATTTTCTCAGCAATTCGGTGCTGCTCACCCAACATTATGGAAATTTATTGACGCACTTAAAAGAGAACAATCTCTCAATGAAATTGAAATTGCAAAATTGAATAGAGGTGAAGAATGTGAAAGAAGCACCCAGAAATATAAAGAAAGTGCAAGACGTCTCAAAAAACTAGTGGACAACTTTGAAGAATATCAAGACGAGATCAAGTATCTTCCTGCAGCAGCCCATAATCTAAGGATGTAATAAAATGTCTGATTTCCTTTTTTATATTAGTATTGATTTTTAATTGCTTTTAAACTAATTATTTTTATTTGACATAAATGTGCAAAGATGTGTAAATAAAACTAATAATTCTAAAATATTCATTAATTAACATTAATCCTATTCTTCTTTATGGTTAAGTAAAGTTTCTAAGGATTCGAACAACATAAATTTCGAAAAATTGTTTATTAGAATATCTTGTAATTCGATCAATTGTGAATTCGAACAATTACACATTCGAACAATTGTTTTCGAATAATTGGTTTTCGAAAAAAAGTTTCTTGAACAATTGTCTTTCAAATAATTGTTTTTCGAAAAATCGTCCACACACGGAGGATCCTCTAGCGGAAGCAACGGATGCAATGTCCCTAGATTAGAACAGATGGTCCAAGATCTACCTGTTCCCTCAACCAACCTTCTGCTGAAAGTCCTCAACAAACTAAGATCCTTTCACGGAACGGCAGCAATAGTGGCCCACAAGTGGCCCAACAGCGTCTGGTTCCCCCTGATTACGAAACTACGCCTGAAGCTGATCCCGTTGCCGGATCCAGTTCTGACTCAACAAGTGCAGAAGTCGACTGTCTCAGCTTCATAACAGAAAACCCGGAACCTTCATCTCATGATTTTCTTATCTTAGCAGTCAAGAAAAGGTTTGGGATTTCAAAGGACAGTATTAACTTCTTAGAAGAATACAAGTCAAAGTCAACAAGAAGACAATACGAGTCTTCCTGGAAAAAATGGGTCGCGGAGATTTCTACGGATTTCTGTTTATCCTTCTTCATCCATCTCCATGAACAAGGGTTAACAGCCAATACGATTGCTACGTGCAAATCTGCCCTAACCAAACCGTGCTGTACGCCTTCCAGGTGGACTTCTCCAACGAAATCTTTAACAAGATTCCATAGGCCTGCACTAAACTTTGGCCCGCAGCCCCTCCAAAGCCCATTTCATGGTCCTTGGATAAGGTTCCTCACTTAGCATCAACCTTGAACAACGAAGATTGCTCTCTAAAAGACTTGACTCAAAAGGGGATATTCTTATTTGAACTAGCCTCAGGAGCCAGAGTTAGCGGAATATTGGCCCTCTCAAGGGATGATGGCCACATTCAGTTCACAGACTGCGGAGAACTGAACCTTTTTCCGGACCCAACGTTTCTCGCCAAGAACGAGCTGCTCACTAAGAGGTTGGGTCCCTGGAGAATCTTCCCTCTGAAGGAAGAAGCATCCCTATGCCCAGTAGAATGCTTAAAGGTCTATCTTCGTAGAACTTCAGACTTTAAGGGAGGTCAGCTTTTCAGGGGAGAAACATCAGGTTCGACATTAACCTTGAAACAACTAAGGGCGAAGATCACCTATTTTATTCGCAGAGCGGATCCAGACAGTACACCCGCAGGTCATTATCCGAGAAAAGTTGCTTCGTCTCTAAATTTCTTTCAAACTATGTCGTTTGAAAGTCTTCGTGCTTACACTGGATGGAAGTCATCCAGGTTCTTCTTCAAGCACTACGCGAAACAGCTACAGGAGATCAAACACTTCGTGGTGGCAGCAGGTAGTGCACTAAAACCTGCCGCTTGATCTCTGCGAAGAACAGTGCACTATTTGGGACTTTTAGTGAAGGGTGTACATGATAAACTTTTATGATGTATCATGTTGAGTGATGTGTCTAGTGCATGACACTATAGACTTCTAATTACACGGGTGACATTAAGCATAATAGACTGACATATGTGCCATGCATATTCGTATGCAAGTGTTCCTTGTAACAACAGAATCCAAAGTGAAATATTTCATATTTCCCATAGAGTGGCGTGTGTTTCCTTTTCAGATGAACCTTATAAAATTTTTCTGTTATTACCAATTATGCTTTCACACAGATATTTTCAGTAAAAAATATGATTGGTTGTAAATGTTACAACCATGATTTCTATATTCTATTGTAATAAACGATAGTAGGAATCTTTGCGTTTCATTTCGCCCCAAATATCCTAAGCCATTCAATAAAGGGTGTCAGAGCGTCTTTTTATCCTCTTAATTTTGGAAAAATATTCGGAACTAATGTTTTACTGTTCAAACCAAACATTCTTCAGATAATCTGTTATGCCTTTAAGTTCAGTCGCTGGTAGTGACTGATCGTACTAACCTGTTTACCTTACTGAATTAAGGTTTCCTACACAAATGTAAACCTGTCTATTTGTCTCCATGATCAAACAGTCTCGGGAGTTATCAGTAACCTACACAGATTAATTCCATTCAGAGTACAAACTATGCTTTATATATATGAAGACACTAATATACAAACTTGTTTGCTAGATTGTTTTTTGAACTCACAATCCTCGGGTTTTTTTCCTAGAGTCTTCCCAGACTCTTCCCTGTAAGGGGGCAGGAAGCACTGACATAGTCCATGATCAGCTGAATGATGTATAACGGTAACATCAAGTGTCTCTATGTCCAGACGACCAAGGAAAATTTATCTCGAGATGACTGGCACTATTGAAAATCCACAGATACATTAATTCTCTGGTAAACTTCCATCAGGACGACATGGCCTGAGCCCAAAAAACGGATTTTGAGCGAAGCGAAAAATCAATTTTTGGGTGAGGTAGCCATGTCGTTCTGATGGACCCCCCCTCTTTTTGACAAAGGATAATGAATCCCTCCCTAATATACTGTATCTGTAGCACCTAAGTAACGCTACAAAGAATGACTAGATGGCGCCGCGCAGAGGCGGGCTGGCGCCCAATTATAGTACAGTAGGAGTCTTGCCTTTATAACGGCTTTCCTATAATTCTTGCGACTTTCCTCTCTCGAAGCGTAAACGCTATTAGGGGTATAGATAGCTATGTGACGTGTCAAGAATACGTCCTCTGATATAATGCGATATCCCTTTTAAAATATATAAGGGATACTCGCTCCAGGAGTTAGAATTCTGGATACCTTTAGTAAAATTCCCTGGGATATATCACTGCAGTCAAATATAACCTAGGAAGCTACTAAGAAGGAACTTCCATCAGGACAACATGGCTACCTCACCCAAAAATAGATTTTTCGCTTCGCTCAAAATCCGTTATTTAAAATCAATTTTCTAGTAAATAATGTTTGTTTGTTCACACGAATACTGAAAACCTATTTTGAAAAAATAGCATACATAATTTCTACTTAATTGAACAAAAAATTTTGCGAACAAGCTAGATTTGTTATTGTTTTCTCTGAAATTTTTCTTTCTTCTGTAAAGGGGAACACTCCGTAATAACTGCCTCTCAAAATATTGATGAATTACATATGTATCTTTATTTAAGAATAGACGTTATTTCAAATACTTTAGAAAATAATCAATTTTCCCTATATTTTCAATTGTGTCATTCATTTATTAGTCTTTTCCTACATTTATTCGCTTTTCTGAATCTCCTCTCTAAAGTACTTTGACTTGCTTGAATGAAGTATGAATCAATGATGAGCTCCAGAATAACTAACTTTAGCTAGGGAATAAGCCTGGTATTTATAAAGTCCCCAAACGGTCACATAAGGGTAAAAATTGCATGTTTACTTCAAGAGGCATAAGAATTGACAATATAATAATAGTAATGAAAACAGTGTTGGAATTAGCGGGTGTTACATTTAACGGGTTTTGTCGTTTAAGTTGAGTGAAGTTTGATGGCGGTTACTATGTATGATGCATTGAAGAAACGGAGAGACATCATTCTTCTGTATTTCTATGTGTTTCTTGCAGCATATGCATTGTATGGCTCCCCCCATGAAGTAGTCATGAATGTGAAAGAGGGAGATCCTCCTTAGAGAGTCATACTGTTGGCGAAATATCTTGTAGTAGAATTGAAGGTTTAAGACAGTCAATAGTGATTCAATCCTCCATTTTAAGAATGTTTAGGAGAAAAGATTTGGGGTATTACAGTAGACAAGGAATGGGTCCATGTATGGGGATGTAAGCAGTGGCTTGCAATTTTCAGTGCACATAAGGGCATATGATGTGGTATGTAAGTTTTTCAGTATGAACTACTTTCCTTGGGCTTGTTAGTCTGATAGCAAAGAGTAAATTTCCCGACGACGTGATGTACCCACTGGTGATCATTGGAGGAGTTGGAGGATGTATCACCATATACCACTTCTACTGATAAGATGTATATAGTGTCCTTAGGAGTGGTCCTCATTCCAAGGAGAATCTATGGAAGTTATGGAAACCAGCTGAAGTTAGTGCAGAAGGAAATCAAAGCTGTTGCTTTAAGGGTTTGATGGAAACATTCCACTACTCCAGTAGCTGCAGGGTTGTAAGGGGTAGTCTGATGTTTGGTGATGCTGAAAGGATGCCCTAATGATGTTCACAATTACGAAATGAGTATGGTACCCCTGCCATAGTAATATGCTTTGGCATGCCAAATCATGCTATTCATCCAGAAGGTAAGACAGAAGTACATGTGGTGGATGTTACATCATGCATGAGGATGATTTCCAGCCAAAAAGTGGAGTAATCATTGACTGTGAAAATATAACAGTGCCCTTGTGACGTGAGTAGGGGGCCAATTACATCATTGTGAATGTGGGTAAAATGAGTTTGAGGTTAGTAAAAAAAATGCCCACACTGGAATCCGCGTATCGATGAACCTTTGAAGTCTGACATGAAGTGCAGGCGCACCCCAATCCTTTATATCTTAAGTAATGCCATGCCATATGAACTTTGACTTCAGTAGTTTTGCAACATATTGTTACAAGGGAGTGAAGGGCTATGTATCAATTGAAACATCTGTTGGTCGATGGAGGCTGGTATTTATGGGTATGGCCTACCAGTATGACGTCACATAAGAGGTTGGTGTTGAAGTCATCGAGTGCGACACCCTCCTATCAGAGAGACGTGCAGGATGTCCTACAGGTTTGGTACTTGTGGTACTGTTATTGGTCTTTTGCCAACGCCTTGTAATCAATTCCCATATGGATGGCAGCCAGTGTTTTTCTGGAAAGGATGACAGCCCTGAGATTCAGTTTATCAGGGATGTGTTGAGTAGTACAATTATATTTAGAAATGGAAGAGACATCAGAAATGATGGGCAGACCACACATCTGACTGTCAAGTGAAGGCATGCCCAAGGGGAATGTGGTCTTTGCACATGATGAATAGACAAATACGCCACTAGTATGCTGTTATTGGTCGAAGGTAGAGAAGCTAGATTCCGTCTTGGAAAGTTTTCTTCTAAAGAAGGCCAATGGACAGGATGATCTGTTGATCATTTGTTCGAGTGCTGTCCCTACAGTGATGTCATTGTGATCGGTAGCAAGTAGGAGGGGCACAATGGGAATGAAAAAGGATTACTCCAGAAGGGAGACCCAGGAAGTGGCTTTCTGTATAGATGTCGGCTCTAGTCATCAGGTCCTTTGTGGGCAAGGTGTTGACATCAGAAAGGGCAGCTCACACAGATTCCAGCAGACATTATATTCAAAGGGCCCTAAGTAGGTACACTAGGAGGAGAACCATCTGGAACAGGCTGAATGTGACCAATACAGATAATTTCCCTAAGGGCCATAGACACCATTTGATCCCTCAACAGTTGTTGAGAGAATTGAAAAATCTTGGCTACATGGGAGGCTGGCGATGCTGAATACTGATATAGGAGGTATGATTTCAGGACATATTGTGTTGAACTGTCCGTTTGCTCACAAAGCCAATTGAAGATCTATGGGAAGGTGTCATCAGGGATCACAGCAAGGTCGTTGTCTGCTTTGCTTCTTTAATGGGTCACGCACTTGACGCGGAACTGAACCTTGGTATGCTGAAACCTGGCAAATGATTATCTATAGGAGTGTGAACTGATGAGTCAGGATTAGTTTTGGACATCTTTGGAGGTTACCGCAAAAGAAGTGGTGAGCTGAAAGTTGTGCTGGATTGTCGAGGCGCTCAGGAAGCCACCTATGTGAAATACCTGAAGAATATATGAATCGGCGATGAGCTTCTGAATACTTAACTTTATTTAGTGTATAACACAGATATTTATATGACCAAAAGGGGCACATAAGGGTGAAAATTTCATTTGGACATTCAACAGCTTTTCTCAATAAGGTTGGCATTTGCATAAAATTGACAACCTAATAACATTAATAAAATTACGTATAAATTACCGTGTGTTATATGCAATGGCTTTTGTCAAGTTGATTGAAGTCCGATGCGGTTACCATGCGTGCTGGATGGAAGAAATGGAGGGAGAAAATTCTTATTTATTTGTATGTGCATTTCCTGTTGCACATGCATTACAGGGCAGTAAATTAGTTTCTCCGACCTTTGGAAGTAGGTGGAGATTTATTTTTTTCTACTGATATCAAATCCTGCTTTTAATACTAGTTCCTACTTACAATTTTGTTGAATCATAGAGGATCAATACCATATTACAATAGCTAAAGGTTTTGGGAATTTTTTGTTTTGTATCCTTTTTCATATTCTTGATTATTTTGAATTGTTAAAGTGAAACTGTCATGTTTAAACAATGTAACCATTATATTTACCATCATTAGGAATCTCTCTCACATTATTTTCATTTATTTATATTGAAAAACAAATATTGGCAGTATGTCACTTGTTTTTCATATGTGAGAGGGACCAAAAATTAAATTACGTAATGGCTCATGTCATGGTGAAATTATTTTGGTTTTACAAAGACAACCAGTTCTCTAGTACATTTCGTTTCCATTTCCCAATATTGCACCCTTTTCTCTTTACCATTTCGTCGTTTAAAATAGATAAAATTCCAGATTCTTGCATTTGATATTCATAGGAAATCTTTTCACTGCCACAAGGAACTAGATTTTTGCTTTTTATCGAAATTCTTTGGATTTCAAGCCTTTGGCAGAGCTCGTGATGTATTCTTGATGAATCCACTGGCGTCTCAAAAAGCAATTTACATGGGAATGGATGAGGAAGAAGACATCTGCATTCCCCCAAAAAATCTTTTTTTATGATAAGAGTATGAGAGGGAGAATACGGGGAGAAATATGCCGGGCCGGAGGAAGAGGAGATTTCAGAATTAAATTATGTGAGTTAGAATCGATTGTCGTAAAGATTTCCTTGAGTTTCTGTCCGTGTACCTTTTTCTTTGAACATTGGTTTATTGATTATTAAAGTTTTAAGAATCCTACCTAGTCTAAATGCTGAGTGCTTTTGTACTCGTGCGTAAATCGCGTTTTATTCACTGTGAAAATAGGTACTTTTTTTCTTGAATAAGTATTCCCATGATTCATAATTAGTGTTACATCGATACTGAGATAATAGCTTATATGGAAAATAGAAGTAAATTATTAATATAAAACAATAGTTAGTATAATAGTAATAGCCTATGAGTAATTATCCCTAATTCAAAATTAATCTAAAACCAGAACTAAAATATTTAAAATTTAATTTGATTACTATAGAGCAGGGGTTTTGAACAAGGTGGGAATTCTCCACGCCTTTAGGAGGGATGTGATTGGCAAACTCAAAACTGTTGGAATGCTGATAGTTTATTGCTTTTGAGCTCCCATGGGAGTCCTATAAAAGTAATTCATGTAAAATTGTAAATGTTTATTTACTGTTATGGATTTTTTCACATTCGGATTGCTCTTTCTGAGGAGACAATTTTAGAAAAGGCGAAAATTACAGTCTGACATGTGGTTAAAGGGGTGCATGGGTCAGCAAAGGTTGAGAACCACTGCAGTGTAGTGTTTGAATTTAGGTCTACATTATATCGCATCTGGCCCAGAGATTCCTACCAGGTTTGTTATACCCATTAACACTTCATTAACCTGACAGGGTCCTTTTGGGCGTCCATCATCGCATACGGGTGTTTTGAACCAAATGAAGCAGGTCAAGGCTTAAAAATATCAACAGAAAATACTGACGTGTGATAACACATCCACCACAAATGCACTCACACTGAACCACTTATGGTGTCTAGTATTTTGAGAACAAATTTGTTTTTGGCGAATCATTTAATTCACTACGTCAGAGTTTCGAGAAATATTGTCTAAGGCAGTGGTTCCCAACCTGGGGGGAAATTTGAAGCTTCCAGGGGGGAAATAATTACACTACCTACTAACTAAAACAAGCGGAAAATGTCCACATAGTACGTGCGACAATTTGTTGTTAGCCATTCAATTGTGATATGATCATATCATTTCTCACTGACATGATATTCAAGGGGAGAATTGGAATATCATGCCCATTTCTGAGGCAGGCGAGTGGGCATGAGGGCTGGGCAGGGCATGAAGGGGGAAATCTGGATGGTTGAACTGGGTGCAGGGGGGAAATGACTGAAAAAAAGGTTGGGAACCACCGGTCTAAGGTATTTAATGTAAATAGGGAGAAAACTACTCAAACGCCTGAGGTCTTTGTCTGGTAGTAGAATAGAAACAGCTGTTTATATATATATATATATATATATATATATATATATATATATATATATATATATATATATATATATATATATATATATATATATATATATATATGATAAAGTTTTGCACATTTAGACGTGTTTTTCATATTAAAATAAGCCATATATGTTTGATACATTAATGTCTGGATTCTCTTAACGACCCCGGGATCAGAGCCCCAGGCATAATCACACAAAGACAAGAGCTTGTGACCGGCCGGGAATCGAACTCTGGTCCGGCAAGCTTGTATAGACAGTGACTACCACTTGGCCACGAAGAAAGATAAAAGTCAATGACAATTCTTCTGTACTTATACCTGTCGAATTCAGGTGTTTTGTACTTAGAATTGAAATCAACCCATCTTCACCATCGTAGCTAATTGGTAAATTGTTACTTGGCATTCGATTAATGATAAAGTTTTGCACATTTAGACGTGTTTTTCATATCCAAATAAGCCATATATGTTTGATACATTAATGTCTGGATTCTCTTAACGACCTCGGGATCAGAGCCCCAGGCGAAATCACACAAAGACAAGAGCTTGTGACCGGCCGGGAATCGAACCGTGGTCTGGCAAGCTTGTATAGGCAGTGACTACCACTTGGTCACGAAGAAAGATAAAAGTCCATGACAATTCTTCTGTACTTATACCTGTCGAATTCAGGTGTTTTGTACTTAGAATTGAAATCAACCCAACCTATCGAATTGTATTGTTAGCCCCAATACAAGACATCAGAGTTCGTAGTCGTGATGGCTCCATTGTCTATATACATCAAACCATAAATAAGTCTTTTCAAGTCATCGAGTCTTGTATCATTACTGGAATTTAAAACCAAAATATAGTATATTGAGGCCATCAAAATAAAGGGACTGCACCGAAGCCCGAATGAAAGTCTGACATTCTTGTAGGCTACCAAAGAATAATCTCCCACACTTACATTGCGAAACCTAAAAATCAATAACCTGGATTGATCCTGTTCACTGAGAGCCAACATATTAAAAGTTTTCTTCAAATAAAAAATTAAAATATTCATATCAAATCTAACATTAAGAAAAACCGGAGAAAGTTTTTGATTAAGGTTAGGCCCTGAGTACATACATTGATTGCGGGATAAAGACAACTTAATAAATGACTCCCGCAGGTTAATAAATACTATACGACACTTAGTAGTTCCCTTACTCATCTTAATAATAGGCATATGCGGGAGAAATGAATAATTAGGATTTTCAACCTTAAATACATCCAAATCATAAATAGGCTCAATAATTCCAGACCTTAGTTGTTCCTTTACACAGTCATCTATTAATTGCAAAGCAATCTTCTTACCCTTAAATCTCTTTAAATTAGATTGGAGAATAGCCCTAGAGAGGGATTAATTTCTAGTTAGTAGATGGGAAACTTTCCCATTCCACAAAGCAATCTTCTTACCCTTAAATCTCTTTAGATTAGATCAGAGGATAGCCTTAGAGAGGGAGTAATTTCTAGATAGTAGATGGGAAACTTTCCCATTCCACAATAAAGGTCAACAATGCGTCCATCGTCTTTCCTTTGAAGGAGTCTAAAAGTATAGTTGAGAAGTGTATTGTTTAAATGGGCAGACTCATCACTACAGTATACTTATTCAGATCATAATTCAGAAAAAAACTGCTTTCAGACTCAAGAATTTTATCAGTTGCTTCTTTTAATTTTCTGTCTAGCAGATTACCCTTTTCTGAAAGAAAAGCAAATTAACTGTTCGTCAACATGTTATTGACTTCATATACATCATCATTGATAAGTACACTACAGGAGGTAAGAAAATAAGAATCACACATAAAATGGGAGGATGAATTCGAACTCACATGTCCATTACACCAAAATCTTTTTAGGTTATTTAAAAGCTTATCAACATTCCCAACAGGCATGATTCCAACAGGTGTTTTTATGAACACAGATGGGTTGGTATCACTTAAAACAAAGTGTCTCCCCAAAATACTGTGAGAAAAATCCACACCCAATAGCGACTGTATATCATTAATACTCTAAGAATGACTTTTTAATAATTTATCAGCAAATACATAACCTTTGCTCTGCATAATCCCAACTACTTGGCCGAGGGAAGGTAAATTTTATTGCAAATCAATAGACGGCATAACAAGAGCAGAAATTAAACAAGTTACATCTCCTAGCTTGATAGGTAACTCAACAAAGCTAGTGGAATATACCTTATGTCCATTAAATCGTTTAACAGTGACCTTAGCATTAGAAGTAATAGTTTTAAATTTATATTTAGTAGCTAACTTACTGGATATAAAAGTATTTTGAGAAACTGAATCTTTAAGACCTCTATAAAGCTTGTTTTCTCCATCTATAGTAAATGTAAAGGTAGGAAGGACTGACCCTGTGGTGATACTTGGCAACACGGCAATACCACTACTCACAACTTCAGGGGAATCACATTTAGTTTTAGTGTCCTTGTTTGGTTTCTTCTGGCAAAGATAATCCATGTGATACTGAGAATAAAAGGAGCAAGGTCTACGAAATCTGAATTTACAGGATTTCTTATCATGGTTAAAATTTGCACTTTTTATGCACCCACCATGCAAATTCAATAATTCAACTTTAACAGACGGGGTAGAATACTTAGGGCAATTGAAATAAATGTAAATGCTCTTTATCAGTAATACTAGCCTTTGCACAGAAATGGCAAGTCTTGACATAAAAGGTAGTAGTCTTCAATGCCAAAGCATTATTTTTTTCTTGAAATGGTTTTGCACGAACACACTCCTTGTACTTACCTGCTAGGCTATCTTTTGACTTGCTATGGTCATACCGTTTGCAAGCTATGAAAAAATTATCCATCAATTGTTTTAGTGATGGATGAGTATTGATTGTGATCTGCACGAAATGAACCTTGAAACGATCATCGAGAGCACTCCATGCAAAGTACTTAATAATTTCATCAACATCAATCGCTAATATTTAAAAATTCTCAACTATAGTCCTAAGCTCAGCAATGAATACAAAAGGATCATCTCCTTCATTAAGTTGTAAACAAGTTAACTTCCTAATAGTAGAAGACTTACGTAATTTAGTGGAAACAAAGGCTTGAGTTAAAAGATCTTTAGCATCTTTGAATTTCTGTTTATCAGCCTCCAATGAACCAAGCAAGCACTTACCCCTACTTTCTACCTGTTACTTCAAAAGAAAAAGCAAGTCTCTATCAGGGTAATTAAAACTTTCAGTGGTGCTTTCAAACTCCTGAATAAATTTATGAAAATCCTCACCTTCCTTACTTTGAAATTTTGGAAGAGGGGCTGTAGGTCGCCTTAAAAGACTTCTAGCTGTGTCCATGTTTGATGGGGACAAAGGGGTACAACCATTAACCGTCATATCTAACAAAGGCAACATGCTTGTTATTTTATCAGAGTAAAGTTAACAGGAAGAAAGTTCAGCTTCCAGTGTGTGATCTGAAAATTCTTCAGTAAATTTCAAAGTTTGTATTCTAGAATCTAACTCCGTTAAACTCTGGGACACTTTAGATGAAGCTTCAAAAGAGGCATATTGTGTCGAACGATTATCGCAATCAGTAACCATTTTACAAATTATTTTTTGATGACCAACGAGAATCCTCAAATCCGACATGATTAACAATAATAAATGTAATCACCAAATTATGAATATACAAATAGTCAAATATAGATATAATATGTGACAAAAAGTGCAACTTTAAACAAATTAAGAGGAACACTTTATAGATATCACTTTCGCAA